>NC_056730.1:1086688866-1086843866 GCF_019279795.1 Protopterus annectens | reverse complement strand
GTGGAAGATGGGTTTAAAACCCCTTTTCTGGTTTATGTCATTTTCTGGTATTCAGTGTACACTCTTCAACATTATTCTAACTTTTCATGACGTGTATATTCACACTTTGTAAATACTCTTTTACCATACTAACAGACATGTAGAAACGGCATTACTTTTAAAAGTCAGGGATTCAAACTCATCTCTGTGAACTTTTTTATCCTGCTATCAGGTATTCCTTACTCAAGAAAAGTATTTTCCGATCACCACTTTGATGGGTGCTCCCATGGCATACCTTGCTAATGCACTATTCTTGTGAGTATATACTTGACAAAAGATAGTGGTTCAAATAGAAGTCTGTGCATTTAATTTCCCTTCTATCTTTCCTAACACTGCTTTCTTAAGTGAATTTTTGAGATTTTTTTTATTGAGGAGGTAATTTCAAGCAGAATGGTTATGAATTTGGCTAAAGATGTGGGAGGCTGGAGGTAAGGAATAGCAGGAGGGCACACAGAGAAGTAGTCAGTTAGGACGAGAGTCTGAGGTAGTGCTGCTTTGAGCTAAGAGTTGGACATTTGAATTAGATTTAAAAAGCAGTAGAGTTCCACTGCTAAGGCTAGAACTAAGCCACCCATCAAGATAATAATTGTACCTAGGGAAAAAGTGGTGTATGGAAGGATCAGTGGTTTGAACCAAGATTCTGTTATAACTATGAGGTCTCAGTGGTGGAAGGTGAAAATGTCGTTCAGCTAGTCCATTTTGTTCTTGATACTATGGGTGTTAATTATGACACAAGAAGAAAGAGATGGGGCAGGGTTAGGTTCAGTGTTGCTGCACAGGGGCAGAAAGAGTATTATAGGATTAAACTTATAGAGGAATCTGAGTAGTTTAAGGGAGTGTCTTATAACTGATGGGTTGGTAGTATAAGCAATTAAGAGCGGGTGTGACATGCAATGAAAAGTGTGCAAAGGAGGGGATAGGGTTAAGGGATATGTGCCTACCTGGGTACATAAATAGGGAAGTTGAATGGCAATTACTGAGTTAAGACAAATAAGGATTTTTAAGAGGTGTAAAAGAGGTGTCTTTCAACTCAATAGGGAAGGAAGTCCTATTGCTGTGGGTGGTAGGGTAACACAAGAGCAGCAGGAGAGTGTAGGTTGAGATGAAAAGAGGGGAAGGGCATTTCAAAAGAGATGAAAACCACTGAAAATTTTTAGATGAGTCTGAAAAGGTTGAGAGATGGGAGGTAGGAGAAAGGTAAAATTATGCTTGGCAGACAGTGGTTATGAGAGCGAGAATGGTGATGGCAGGGAGGAATATATTTATGCTTGCATAGCTATGTGCTGTGCTCTTTTAACCTGCATTGTTGATGTAAGCAAAAGTGGGAGAGGATAGAATGGAATAAAGGTGTCAGTTCATGGATGGCTGGGGAAATGGGGTGGCAGGGGAGTAAAGTGGGCACACTAGTGTGTGAGAAGACAGTCAGTTTGCAAACAGGCAGAAGACTCAGCATCTATAGGATAGTTGCGAGTTGTAATAGATGTAACTATCAGTAAACCATGTTAAAACATACAAGAGAGGGGAATGGTTTATAAAGCATAAGCCTGAAAATTTCAGGGAACCAATACAAAAGTCAAAGAGAGAACAACAGAATGGGGGAAGTTAAGCAGCCACCTGCAAACTCCACCCGAAGAACTTCTTAAAAATATCACAGTGAGAAAAACGGAAAACATGCAAACTGACCATACAATGTCAGGATTTAACTGTTAAAAAGATTTGCTATATAGTCAGGGCCAGTGCCAACATTAAGGTGAATTAGCCATTCACCTAGGGCAGAGATCATGAGCAGTCGGGTGGCTTGTAGCGAGAATTCACGGAACTCAGAGTGGCGAGCATGTGTGCTCGAGTTCCGGTTTAACAAAACACACACCATTGCAGGACTGCTTTAAAAACAGTCCAGATTAACTATAGAGACTGTAGTAATCCGAGTCTGACTGAACTGTTTAGTCAGCAGCCACATACGTGATGTGGCTGCTGATTAGTCCTATTGCTTTCCTGCTCTCTTCCCATTCTTTGCATTAGGTAAAGCAACAAGCGAGAGTGAGAGAGCGGCAGTGGAGTCTTCTTCCAAGGCGTGCGTGAATTTTATTACCGCTAATTGAAAACTAATCTGCAGACCACAGTGACAACAGATAGTTCTGGTAAGTGTGAAAAAAATAATGGGTTCTTCTGACTTTTTTTCCCCAGCAGGGCCAACCAGATATATATATTGCTTTTTTTTTCCTTGCAGGGCCAACCAGGTGCTACATATTGCATTTTTTTTCCTGGCAGGGTCAACCAGATATTTTCTGTAATTTTTTTTTTTCCTGGCAGGGTTGACCAAATAATTTATGTATTTAATTATTTATTATTTTTGGCAGGATCGACCAAATAATGTTTAAAATAAAAGGTGGACTGGTTACATATTTGTTCTTTGTTTCTAACATCCTGGGCCTGGAGTTTGCCATGGTCAACCAGATCATAGTAGAAGACGAAATCTGCAGTGGGCTGGCTGTTTTGGGGGCAGTTTGTGATTTTCTAACACTCCTTGCATGGTGAGCCAGATACTAGTAGTAGGTAAGGTTAGGTAGTGTGTGTGTTTTGGGGACTGTTGAGTTTCTTTTTTTTTTTTAATAAACTATCCTGGCAGGGTTGACCAGATACTAGGGATGCAATGTGTTTTGGAGACTGTTGATTTTTTTTTTTCGTAATACACTGGCATGGTCAACCATATACTAGTGGTCTGAACCAAGATTCTGTGTGTGTGTGTGTGTGTTTTGGGGGCTGTTGATGACTTTCTATTTTTATACTATGCCTGCAAGGTTGACCAGATACTGGCGATGCAGTTTTTTTGGGGACTGTTGTGTTTTTTTTATACAGTAATAAACTGTCTGGCATGGTCAACAAGATACTTGTGGTTTGTGTGTTTTTAAGCTATTGATGACTTTGCTTACTATTATTATTATTATTATTATTATTATATATTTTTTGTAATTTAATATCCTGGCTGAAGTCAAAGACATACTAGGTCTGAAGTGTGATCTAGGGAGCCGTTTAAGGATGACATGTTTTTTCTAACCTAATATCATTTTGTAGGGGTACTCAAGATAAATAGGACTGTTTGTCAATGTGTTGTTGAAACAAAATGCACTCTTGCATGAGTACAGTGTCTATTGGTGAACTGAAGTAAGATCACATACAAGTTCTTGGCTATGTGATGTGAAAGAAATACAATAATGTAACTGTGGATTTTATTTTCATTATTTTAAGCATTGTAGGCTCAAAACATATTCTCTTGGTAGTCAGTTGGAATGGGGGCAATGCCTATGTGCAAATTGAATGACTGCAGTTCTGTCTTACTTTGCAAGAGTAATGTGCATTTTCGTGAAGTAAGATCGACCTCAAGCTCTGAACTCCTAAGTATTGTTTGTGTGAAAAAAAGTATACTTAATTAATGACAGTGTCAGCTTTTTTGTTGATGTTTTTGTTTTTGTTTTTAACCTCACAAGATCAAGTCAAATATTGTCGTTGGGGTTATAAGTGGAGCTTGGAGCTGTGTGAATGGAACAAATGGCCCGGCTGCTTACTGTTACAGTTCTGCAAAGTTAGAATTACAATACTTTTTACATCTATATTATAAACCTGAAAGCTCTAAATAATGAACACATGTACATCGACACATAAAGAGCGATGTGCAATAACAGTAAAACACATATTCAGTGAAATTCAAAACACCGAACATGTTTGTTTAACCAACAGCACCATGCAGGTATACTGAAATTAACTAAATAAAAGTAAAATAACACACTTTTGCAGGGGGGCAAGCCCCCTGCACCCCCACACCCCTGCTACTTAAATATACCAAATCCAAGATTGCACTACAGTGGGGAAAAGGATATATTTCCTTATCACCAGGATCGCACTGCTGGCATTCGTTGTTTTCACTTTCACTGAATAAGTGTTTCGCTGTAATTGTACATCACTTTTTATGTATCGATGTACATGTGTTCGCTGTTTAGAGCTTTCAGGTTTATAATACTACTTTTTGGTCTGTACTTTACAATACATGTAAAATAATTATCAACTTTACGAGTAATTTTTACTGTATTTCATACCTGTTCATGTATACACTGAAGGTTTGTTTAAAAATGTTTCTATTATGTTGTAAACTTTCTTTCCGCACATATGTTGAATTTTTTTTTTTATGTAATACACTAGCATGATCAACCAGATGTAGGTGGTCTGCGTCTGTGTGTTTTGGGGGTTGTTGATGACTTTCTTTACTATTATTATTATTATTATTATTATTATTATTGTTGTTGTTACTATTATATTGATGCATCTTTTGGCTTTTCCCGGTTAGGGGTCGCAACAGCGGAACTCCGATCCGCTAATGATTGGTAGTTGATTTTTACATGCCGAGTTACCAGCCCTGATGCACAATCTTCACAGAAGGTACGCCCATTCATGCATGTCTCCACACAGAAGACACTCTAGCTGAGAATCAAACCGGACAGCGTCTTACTGTGAGGCGACAACGCTAACGCAGCACCACCACCGCGGGTTACTATTATATATTTTTTTTAATTAATATCCTGGCAGGAGTCAAAGAGATATTAGGTCTGAAGTATGTTCTAGGGAGCCGTTTAAGGATGACATGTTTTTCTAACCTAATGTCGTTTTGTAGGGATAGTCAAGATAAATAGGACTGTCTGTCAATGTTTTGTTTTTGAAACAAACTGCACTCTTGCATGGCTACAGTGTGTATGGGTGAACTGAAGTAAGATCCCGTACAAGTTCTTGGCTATGTGATGTTAAAGAAATAGAATAATGTAACCGTGAACTTTTAATTTTGTTATTTTAAACATGGTAAGCTCAAAGCAGATTCTCTGGGTAGGCAGTTGGAATGGGGGCAATGCTTATGTGCAAATAGAATGACTGCAGTTCTGTCTTGCTTTGCAAGAGTAATGTGCATTTTAGTGAAGCAAGATCAACCACAAGCTCTGAATTCTTAAATATTGTTTGCATGAAAAAAGTATACTTAATTAATGACAGTATCATCTTTTTTATTGCTGAAAAATTACATTTTGATTATGTAATCTATGTGTAATTTTTTTGTGCAATAAATGTCAGTTTAAATCATTGTTTCCTTTTTCTATAATTTCAATTTAAAAAAGTAACTTATTAGTATAACAAGTGGCGCACTAATAAGTTTTGCCTAGGGTGCAAAATAACCTTGCACCGGCACGGTATATAGTTGCTAAAATATTAACCTGCCTGTAAGGCAGAAAAAAGGGTCCTTTGCAAGTATTAAACAAATGATCAGGTGTAAAAGCAGTGGTGCATTTTTATGTGCATATCATTATAAGCATAGAAGCATGATTCGTTCTTTTGTCTGACCAATCATTGAGACTTAACAAAGAATCAGAGATAGATGGAAGATAATATGCAAAATTGAGCTGAAACTTGTGCAGGGAGAGGTAAAGGTATAAGCAAAGAATTAGAAGAAAGTCCAATGGAAAAAAAAAATAAATAAATAAATAAATACACAAACTGTAAGAAAGCAAGAAAGCAAAAATGCATTTGAACATAGTAGATTAGAAAATAAACAAGGAAGAATTTACCAAACATAAATTTCTCAATACAGAGAGCAGGTGGGGCAAATAAAAAAAACAGCATTCAGTTACTGAAGGGCAGTTAAAAAAATGCAGTATAAAGTATCCACATTAAATCAACAGTTTATGAACAATGAAGCCAACATTCAAATAGCATTCAGCGCAGTCAGGTACCAAACATTCCTCCTAATAAATTTTTGATATTTTGAGGTAAACATTTTTATAATTCAGGAATAATGTCATTGTTACCTAGGGTTTTATTTTTTTTCAGATTTTAAATTTGCAATATTATTTCTGTTACAAAAGCATGTTTTTTTTCCATTTTTATTACTGGATCCAAAAATATTTTTTTGTATATTTCTACACTGCTGGTTTGTACATTGAACACACTTCACTGCCACTAGCTTGAAGAAGCAAATGCTCAAAACTTCCACTAGACTGATTTCCCATTTCTATCTATCCCTATCCACACCTGATCCTATACAATTATATAGCCCTACCAGAACCTAATCTCAAACCCTACAACTCCCACCCAGTCTCTAACCTATATCCTCACTTTCTAACCCTAAATTCCATGATCTCTCGTTAACCTAAAACTCCAACCCACTAAACTTAAAGTCTCCAGGAGTTAAGCCAAAAATTCCCTTCCTGCTCCCTAAATCTAAAACTCTCTTCCCACTACCTCACCCTAAAATCCCCCTCCCACTCCCTCCCTACTGCTGCTTGCTCAAACTCATATTCAAGTTCAATCACAAGACTTCACATGCTACAAGACATTTGAGTCCCTGGCTTCAAGAAAGTAGTTTTCAAGTGCTTGGGACTCACGTGCCTGCAGTGTTCCTTTAATTTTCTTATAGTGTTTTTTAAAATAGTCTAGAATTTCTTCATTGTCTGTGTAGTTCCTTTTACTACCAGGAATTGATGCACTTTTTATGTGATTAGTTCTTGCTAGCATTTAAAATCTAAGAGCACATTTATGTAAATCTTTAGGAGTTAGAGAATAAGACTGTAATTTGACTTTTTCTAAACTAATGGAAACTATATGCTATAGGATCTTCTGAAACTCTACATTCATCATTTTTTTTTCATTTCTAATACTAAGCCCCTCTTCTCCCTTTTGCATTTCTAACTTTATTTTCTCTATCTTTTCCTGCAGTTGCAATAAGCCTTTATCCCATTGTTTTCTCTTGTAATGCCAATTTGAGATTTAGCATATGAATATGCGTTCATAGCATTGCATAATATTACATGATGTAGTGAATATTCCAACCATGAGGCTACTGGCTATTAAGGAACACATACTATTGGACTGGGTATCTGTAGTCCCATGTGGATGTTAAATCTGTCCAATTAGCCCACTATATTATCTTACATAACAGCAGCAGATCCATACATATGATATATTATAGTAATCCTTACAATTAGTGTGTAGCATAGAGACTTACCTTGCAAATGCAGCAGTTGAGAGACATGTAGTTCAGGGCTGACTCTGTGTGATGTAAACAGTACTCAACCAATAAATGGATAGGTATATGTTGTGTGGGTTGCAGGGAATTGACACATTTGCTATATGTATGTGAGTAGGAGTAAGGTGTCAGTCCCTAGGGACATAGCTTGTCAGTGACTGTGCTATATGTTGTCACATAGCCAATGCCAGGGCATGCTGGCCATGCCTACATCTGCCTACAGTGACATCATCAGGGGACTCCTCCTCCGAGTCCTCTTGTGAGTGTGGCTGTGGTGACCTAGGCACTGATGGGGGGCTGTGTATCCCTTCCCTTTGCTGATCCTGCAGCAGCTGTTTCTGCAGGATCATATTGTGTAGCATGGCACATACTGTGAACATATGTCCACATGTGGCTGGAGAGTATTGCGGGGCTCCATCAGATATATAGAGGCACTGGAACCGTGACTTCAGCAGCCCAAAAACACACTCTATGATTTTCCTAGTTTGTGCGTGTGCCTCATTATGGCATTCTTTGGTGGGTGTTGTGTATTTCTGGTGGGTGTCATAATCAGTGGTTCCAGGGAGTAACCAGCATCCCCCAGTAAATAGCCGTGTAGGATGTCCCCTCTAGCAAACATGTGGTACAGCTGTGATGCATGCCAGATATGGGAGTCATGATAACTGCCAGAGCTGCCAGCACACACATATGATAATGCCCTGGGCATGGAGTGGTACCCCTTGCAGTAGACATCGATTCTACCCTGATCACCGGGTGGTGCCCTGATGTGTACATGAGTGCAATCTATGGCACCCAGTACCTCAGGGTAGTGTGCTACATTGTAGAAGTGTTGCATATTACTGGCCCTCCCCTCAGGGGTGAGGGGAAAATATATGTGCACACTAGCATGTGGTAGCATGGCATCCAGGAACTCTTGGAGTACCCTGGATGCTAATGCCTGTGAGACCCCCCCATCATGTCTCCAGTTGGTCTTTGGAAGGTACCTGTGGCTATTATCCTAAGGGCTACACATACCTTTGTTTCCACTGGGATGGGTTCCGCTCTGTTGGCTCTAGGTCTGAGATGAGGGTGGTAGAGCTCAGTGAGTTCTTGTAGTATGTCCATGTCCACCCTGTAGTGCTCTAGAATCTCCAGCTCATGTAGCTCCTGGAAGGTTACCCTGGGGCTGAACACTCTTCTCCTTCTTTGTCTAGACCTATTGGCAGCAGCACCAGCAGCAGCAGCATTGCCTTCGGCATCTAGCACATACAAATGTAGCAGACCTGCAGCAGCCCATAGCATTCATTCACTTAAAATTCCCAAGTCTGTACTCTAATGGTGCAGAGTATGAGTGAAAAATCGTAATGTAAGGAGTGCATAATTTATAGTGCTCTGCTGTAAGTGCTGACTGTGTGATTGGCTACCTATAATACATTCCATCTGCCTAGTATATCATTAATATCATTTACTGGCCCTAGTTTAAGTTAAACAAAGGTTACAAGTAATTAATACATCATTACATTTTTGATACTCTAAGCAATGCGGCGTGCCATGCAAACATGCGTAAACACATGCCCCAAAGGTAAATAAAGCTTAGCAGTCAGTATTCACACCTACCTGCTGACCACAGCGGCACACCATGCAAATAGGTGCAGCTGAGCTCCAATGAGCTTACAAGTCCTCAGACACACCCCCTTGTTATGTCAGCTACCTCTTCTGTGAACACCAACATGGTTCCGTGCCTGCACGAAAGGCATATGCGGACACGGATACCAATTTGTGCTATTCAGTAACCCCATCTCATTTGCATAGAGATCCATGCACATATCTTGCAAACTACTCAGTTCCAGGCCTTACCTCATTAGCAGCCGTACCATTCCACCATTGCAGATACTCCACACAGGGTCCTATAATACATTTCTGTCACATACTATTAAATGTGGTTTTTCCACTCTTTTTTTTTTTTCATGAAAGCATGTTTGCGCACTGCAACTCACTTCAAAAACATACCCAGATCATTAAAAAAATAAAATTATTTTAACTTATTTCCCTTACATTTTTGGACACACGGTGGATAGTTTTCCTCATATCTGTAAGTGCTATGTCATTTCTGTCCATCTGCCTGCGTTTTTACAGCCCCTGCTGCCTGCCTAAAATTTTGTACACAAACTTTTTTTTGTACACTAAGGACATCAACATGAGGTCTGCAGGACTGCCTATTTGCTTGCTGGATCACTCGACCTTTCTCCTTTGCATGAAATTCACCTACTTATGAGGTGATTTGCATGCCATGGATACTTCCATGTTGGCGCGTGCGGGCTCGCCACCCAGCTGTGTTTACTGAATTGCAAGCATGCTTACTTTCATGTAAGCAGAGTGCCATGATGCCTACATGGTAAAAAAGACTGTGTAAGCTTTATTAAATTCCCCCCTTTTGTTTTTATGGGAGATTTCTGTGTTCTGTGTCTTCTTTTGTTAATTTTTTTGTCAAACTATTTCTCACTTTATTTTTCATTTGATAGTTCAGTTGCTGAACTGTGCTTATTTGACTTAATGTGTTTTTTTTATGTGGTCAATGCATTTTTTTCTTAGATTTTTTTTTTAATGTATGCTTTTGGAGTTTTGATTGTATTAGTGGTGAATATATTAAATTCAAGTTTGGGATACCTCAAAAACTTCTTTCTTCTCTACGGTATAGTGATGTCAGCGTTCTAAGTAGCAAGGGTTTAGGGAGCAGAGCCCACCTTAATTTTGGGAACAAAATAGCATTAATATTATTGCAGGATGTTGAACAGTACCTGTATTTCTCTTGCAGTCTTACTTTCATTTTCAGTGATTCACGGATCACAGTTAAACATCTAGCACATCTTATAGGTTCTCTTTTTGCATCTAAAGTTTGTGGATTTCAATATATATTAAACATTTTCTGTGCAGCTTTAATTCCTTGGCACTAAATGTATCTTATGTTGTATATGTCATTACTTTCTGATCTCTATTTGTTTACACTGGTATTTTTGTTTTCTGTTTGGTTCTATTTGCATGTATGTTATTTTAGTGTGATTTTGTACAGTTTTTTTTCTGTTTTATGATAATACTTGTACTTTATAAATATTGATTTGGGTTGTGTTTTAGATGGATTATGTGAATGACAATTTTTGAGGCTATTTGTGTACTCTTAGGATGTTTTAGCTTTGATATTTTAGTTTTTATCCTCCCACTGAGGTGAATGTGATATATACTGATGATATGAGTATATTCTGTATAAGCATTTGATGCCAGTAAACATAAAAGCTTGATGCCACAGACAGACAAACTGCAGATTAATTCCTGATGATACAAAAAATAATAAATAAATAAGCAAACAAACAAACAAATAACTAACTAACTAAATAAACAAATAATGGTAGCACAAAAAATATATCTGCCAGGTCTGGGCATATGTTTATTGCATTATTATAACAACATCTATAGTTAGTATATGCATTTCACGCTCTCACACAAATACCTATATCTATATGTATGTATGTATGTATGTACATATACATTCATAAATTTATATATATATATATATATATATATATATATATATATATATACACACACACACACACACACACACACACACACACACACACACACACACACACACACATGCATACCCACACACACGCACACATTTAAAATTGTATTTCACTACATCACTGACTCAATAAATCAGCATATATGACATCAAACAGAAATGTGTGAAACTCAGTTAATCAAGAAAAAAAAGAAACCACATTTTATGCATGAGGTGACCACCACTGCACTTCCACACTCCCCCTGTTAATTTTATATACATATATACCTATGGATCTATCTATCTATATATATATATAAAATCCCACTTTGCATTCTGTAGCGATATTGTAAAACAAATGCTAGCATCTTGCAATTATCCTCCTAACTGAACATTTGATGAAGTAAACATACAAACACACCACACCCATATCTATATCTAAATCTATAGCTATATAAATATATATATATATATAAACTCCACATGCATTTAGGTAAGACTAATGATGGTACTACAACAGCTCATAAATCCCGTTCTCTTATCAGGTATACCCAGTGTATCATTTCTCAGATTTCTCAGAGTTGCATCCTGTACCTGCTAATACAGTTCCAATCCATTCAACAAGCATTATGAATACTGTATGACACTAAAGTTAGGAAAAGGAATAAGTTACAGTTTTTAAAGTATAAGCCATAACACTGGTTCCGTCTGTTCAGCACCTTTTCTCTACTCATTGATTAAGTATTATAATCAATCAGTTTTCAGCCAATAATTTATATATAGTTGAACAACAAGACATTCACACTATATATTGGTAGTTGCTAAACAAACACAGAATCTTTGGATTGTAACATCTGGCAAAGCTTGGCCATACAGTTTTGCACATTTACAAATTACAGCTTAATTTGCAAATGCTTACCTGTAATCTTAATCAGTCAGATGGTAAAAGCAATTTCTTATGGTTCTGTGGCTTTGGATGACTGCTGTTTGACTCTCAGGGAAAGTCTGCATGTGAGCTACAGCCCTGCACGTTCTGAGATTCTGTTCAGACTGAAGGCTTCTTAAGGTCGTATGTATAACTGTACTTGTGCCAGTGCGTATGATACAATTTCTGTTTGAAGAGCTATACAATAACATGCAACAAACTAATAACACAATTAGTTATTTTTACATGAACCACACTTATTCAGTGCAATAAAAAATATATCTTCTCGGCATGGAATTGAACGTTTAGTGGTGACAATTTTCTGGAAAAAAAATATTATCAACAGCCAAGAGCATTATGTCCTTCTCCTTTGCTCTCTTGTCAGCCATGAACTTCAGGATAAATATAATATTTAAATTTCTGCACAATTTTCTTGCAAGTCTTTTACCATCGGTATCTGCCAGGGTCTGATGTTTCTAACTGCAAGTGCTATAAATGGCAAGCTAGTTTAAACTTTTGCTAGTCGGTTCAGTCTTTATATAATAAATAACACTGAATAACTTTAAAAAAACATAATTGGCCCAATTCCAAAAGACTTGCTGCCAGTATTAAGTGACCACTTACACTGAGAGCAGGCTGAGAACAGGCGTTTTAAATCTGGCCCCAGGTGTAAGCATGTTTAAAGATAGGCCTTATGCCAAAGTAAGTCACTTACACTGAGAGCAGGTTGAGAGCAGATGTTTTGGAATCTGGACCCCTATGCAAATCTATTTATAGACAGGTTTTACATCAAAGTATGTCACTTACACTTAGGGCAAGTATCCTGGAATAAGGGCAGACTTACTCTAAGAGCAACTCATTTGGAATCTGGCCCAATGTGATAGTACGGAAACGCTTTTAGAAAGATGCAGTGCTTAATATATATATAAAAGTTTGCATAGTGCAGAGACAATCAATTGTGTGTTGGTATATTACTTAAATGCCATTAAAATGTCTATACAAGTAGAACTTTGACTCCATAGTCTGGAAACAAATCCATAAGCAACATTCAAGGCAATCAGAGGACATAAACAAAACATGAATTAAACATTAGTGAAATGGTAGCTTAGTTTAAAATGATCTGGAGGAAATTACAGCTCAGATAATGGCTTGGTAGAAAAAGCCTAAGTTTAAAGTTCTATGCCATCTCATATGTGTCATTGTGCTGCCTTGCAACATGTCAAAGCATACCTCTCAACTGTCCAGATTTTCACAGAATGTCCAGATTTTGGCCTCATATTTTTATCTGTTCCTCATACAACTTGTGGTTTTCTGGCAAATCATTTAGGATTGAAGTCACTAGATAATGACATGCATTTGAATTTCAGACTTCGTATTTTCCTGAAAATGCATGCTAACACAAATTCTGTTATTCTAGCAATTTTTTATAAGATCAGTATTTAAAATCTTTCCCAAATTTTGGGCCTTTGTACCCCATTATACAAGGCTTTGTCCAGCTTTTTTGCACTAAGAGGTTGAGAGGTATGTGTCTAAGTTACTTTGAAAATTCAGTGGTAAGTTGTGTCACCAGAATACTATTATGCATTTTACATGTGTTTTACATCATATGACTTTTTATTCCAAAACGTACATGGAAATGCTGTCTCTGCAGATGACTCATGTTCATAATGTCACAGTAATACATAAGGTAATAGCAATACAGTGATTGACAAGCTAAATAAAATATTGCAGTCCAACTATCATGGTGTTATACCCATAGGTCTGAACAGACAAAAGTGTAAGATACCTCACAATAAATTCATTAAAATAATTACCTGACAAAGTACATATTTAACCATACATTTTTCACCTAAATTTGCAAAATAGTTTTTCACACATACCACACACACACACACACACACACACACACACACACACACACACACACACACACACACACACACACACACACACACACACACACTCACACACATGCTGCAGTCATGCTTGCTGGCAATTTAAAGGAACACCAATTCACCCACATAATCTCACAACAAGCAAAGCATACCCTACATGCATGTTTTCCTTCCTGTCCCTGAGCTAACATTATGTCTGCTTCAGTATACTCCCACCTGTACATCAGACCTGGTACTATTCGCACTTTGGCTGTACTACATACAGGTTCTTACATACAGATGGAACTGTAGCTACGTGGCATAGGGCCATTGACTTTAATAGTAAATCTGCTACACAGAACTTTTACTTTGGTGTACAATGCCAGTGTAAAAATTCTAAAGTGTGAGGGCCCTAAGTTACCTCATTGTTCTATCTGACTGGTCTAACATTTTGGTGTAAAACTGGTACAAAACGTGTATGACAATACTCTATATCAAACACTGGCTCGTAACTTTGGCAAATAGCATTATTTTCTTCCTAAAATTATAATAAAATATTTATTCAGAATTTTTCATGCGTGTGATAGGTGACAGTTCTCAGATTTAAGTCTAATGTGTGTGTTTTTTTTTTCTGTTCAGGAAGATGTTACAATGAAATTGCTTTCTATGCTGTATATGATGTTTTCCTTTAGCTGTCTACTTTTGAATCTGCATCACAACATCTATTAAACTGTTGAGACCAAATTATTAGACACCCATTTAACAGTGGCAATATACAATATGTTCTCCAAAGTTATATAATACAATAATTTTTAGAGCAATTCATTGTTTTCCAGTTTAGCTCATAATGTCTTGTATGTAGTCAAAAATAGATGCTGTTCTTGTATGTAGAAATAATTTTTTAAATCAAAATTGAAAACCTTTCTTTTTAAATAACTCAGATTGCATGGTAAAATACATATTATATGAAATGAAGATGCTGAAAACAATTACAATTATGGTATTTCATTTATTTTGCCATATCCAGACTAATACGTTTGTAGATTTAAAAAATGTAAACATAGAGCTTAGTCTATAAGCTTTTCTTATGGCATTCATATTGGATTTTTTTTTTCACTTTGAAATGTGGTTCTGCTGCACTCTGTGACATAACCTGTCCTGTCAAACTTAAAACATGTTACTGCTTCCATTTATAATGATTGGTCATGAAGCATTTGCATTAACCACATAAGGCAAAATTATTGCAATATGTCAAAGTTATAAATCAGCATTTAATTTGTAGAAGGATGGGTCCTAATTATGAAAATATAGCCATAATCATAGATGAGCCTGTCGGCCATGCTGATTTCCTAACAGATAGTGCCTATATCCCTTTGGGCAGCGTTGATTGGTTGTAACTAACTCAAACTTCTCATAAATGGTGTTTTATATTTTAAATGTATTGTATAGAAGCACTTCTTGAAAGCAGGATACAAATGTTTTCAAGTGTAGAACTGTAAGTGTTTTCATGAGCTTAGTATAAAGCCTATCCTAATGAATATTACTCTGTAATACTGAATTTGATTTCTCTCAATATGCACTTCCAGAAACATGTGACTGATACCATGCAGTGTTTGCAAGTATTCCTGAAAAGCACTACTTCAGGCTAGTTGATTTAGCTAGTTATTAAATGAGTAAGCAAAGCAAAAATATATCTCCTTCCAGAGTAGAAAATGCATTTTGGCCTAAATACAAAATGAGAATAATAACATTTGTGAAATGTGATGAAATAGCTATATTGTACATTTTTGTCAAAACTATTCTTTAACTGTTAAACATGTGCAGCCATGTCCATCATGTTAAACACAGCACATTGTCTTTTCTATGTTTCATTTTTTTCAGTAGTTTATGTTGAAACTGCACCCCTGGGGTTCAGAAACAGTGCCAATGTGATCATGGCCAGCAGTCTTCTGTTTATTGTCTGTGCGCAACAAGCACCAACGTTCATTAAGAATGAATGTGAGTAGGAAAACAGTGGACAAACAACAGCTCATTAAATATCCCTCTCATGGCTGCGTGAGCAACTACGATAGGTATACGACATGTCCACAACAGAATAAAAGCACTAGCAGTGTTTGTCGTTTGTACTTGCACCTCAGTGATTATCTGTTCGATCCCAAGTGCACATTAGTGGCAAGAAAGGACAACATGAAGCTTATCTGCTGATCTACGTTTTGACCAAATTAAAAATGGGAAACTGTAAGATAGCAAAGTGGTGAAAATGGTAAAGCAAGCAGATGGTAGAATATAAAGTAAATAATTAGGGAATGAGCAGGTTGGAAGTGGAGAAAGAGGGATTTTTGGGCAAGTGGTTCAAATATATATATATATGTGTGTGTGTGTATATATATATATATATATATATATATATATTTGTGTGTGTGTGTGTATATATATATATATATATATATATATATATATATATGTATATATATTTGAAGAGAAGGTTCATTGAGAAAGGGAGTAAGTAGGTAAGAGGAAGGAAAGGCGGTTCAGATAGGTAGCAGGGGCACACAAACAAATAAAAGAAACAAAGGTAAGGTGATTCAGGTATGTATGTAGACTTTAAAGGGTTTTGAACCCATAAACTTTGATACCTATAACTTAAAAGGAACTTTATTTACATGCCGAGCTACATTAGCAGTATAGGGGAAGGGAAATACACACTAATGGTGTCT
Source organism: Protopterus annectens (assembly GCF_019279795.1). Classification (NCBI taxonomy): domain Eukaryota; kingdom Metazoa; phylum Chordata; order Ceratodontiformes; family Protopteridae; genus Protopterus; species Protopterus annectens. Next base: position 1,086,827,713 of record NC_056730.1, on the reverse strand, counting down.
GTCACACACTTGTAGAATAATGGAATAAAATAGGCAGCTATAAACAAACCATAGAACACTTAAGCCTTCAGCCTTCAGCCCCTACAACTTGTAAGGCAATGCATTTAAATGTTAAGCTGCATCAACAGTGCAATAAAAGCCCCTAGCAAAGCATACAGTAATGGTGTCTGTCACATACTTGCAGAATGAAAGAAAAAACATATACACCCCCTAGGGGAATAGGACCCATAACAATTATCCCTTGTAACCTGAAAAAAGTTACTATACTTACTTCTTAGGCTACATTGGCATTCTAAGAAATGTTTCTAGGGAAATGCACACAAATGGTGTGTATCGCACAATTATGGAATGAAAACTCTACCAAAGGGGTAACTGAACCCACTGCCAATATAATAGCTGGACTGTAACTCCTTAATATGGTGAGCAAAATCTATAAGTGTCTGGGTGCCTGTAACCACTGACCTCTATGTAAAAAAATTTGTAGTACTCCTGTTTAGGACTGACCATTCAATTTAAATGCCAATACTGTATACAGCAAGGTCTAAAACCTATGTCCCTTTATGCTGAACACTCCATGTATTGGCAGCTATGTTTCCAGATAACAGGTACTATCATAAATGGGCTGCAGTGGTAAGACAATCAATCTTTCCTGACATACCTCTTCCACTTGCAGTAAACTATTAGTAGTAAGCTATTAGCCAAGCAATGTAAACATCACGATATTATGGGATAGATGCTACAGAACCAAAACTGTACAACATAACTTGCTTGTGTGGTAACAATTTATCTACAGTCCATGACACTGCTTGCAAATAAGTATCTAAAAATAAAACACTACTATGGATATTTGAGAATGTGGCAACCCTGTGGAAAATCCATACCTATCCTGACTATTGGTATAACAATTGTCTCATCTGCTAACATCTAAAGCTACAGTACTTGTAACGGGTATACCCACCCCAGTGCTCCCTAAAATGCTCAAGCCTCCTCCTGTGCAGCTGCACATTTTCTACAATCTGTTCAGGGGTTGCAGAGAAAGAAATGAAGTCCAGTAGACATTGTGTGGCAGACAATGGCAGTCTGCATGAGGAGATTTAAGCCATGGTTTACTTACACTACATAGTTAGTGATTGCTTCTGTATCTTGGTATTTTATCAGCCCAGGAGGACAGAATTAATCCATTTAAGATTGCTTTAATGGTGGTGGCATTGCCTATAATTATGTTGCATGCCTGTACCATGTGTAACATCTCACATCAGGTAGCTCCAGGGCTCTGCCTTATATTGTGTCCCTTGGTACTTTTCCTCAAGGAGCCTTGGCCAGTAATTCTACTGGAGAAGATGCTGGAAGATGTTTGATTCCTAAAGACCTCATCATCATGCTCTCAACTCCTTTTCTGATGCCTGAAATGGCACTGTAATAGTTTATAAAAACAAATGCCTGCAAATTTGTGGTTACACCAATTTTTTCTTGTGCCAACTGTTGTGCAATGGTGGTCAGCTAATTTGTACCACCAGTATGTGAAACATGCCAGTATAAGTAGTGTATGATACTGGCTCAACATAGCAGTTTGAGTTGTGAAATATAGCAGCCTAGCTTCTTGCTATACAAGGAGCAGCAGCAGTACTCATCAGCTGTACACATGCATCCATGACTCCCTATATGAACCCACATGCACAGTGGCAACAAGAAGGAGAACTGATCTGAAAGTGGTAAATGGTCATGACTGAGGTGGGATCAACTTTTTTTTTTATTAGATTAAAGGGTGGAAATGTGAGTATAGGAAAGAGAGGAAAAGGTGAAACAAGCAGAGGATAGAACATAAGGTACAAATCTAGGAAAAGTTCAGGATGGAGGTAGGGAAGCAGGGATAAATTTGGGGGGGGGGGTTCAGATGCCCATTTTTCATAAATGAAGAGAAGGTAAGTTGAAGAAGAAGAAAGGGAAGGAAGAGCAAGGTAAGAAAGAGTAGGTAGCAAGGGAAGACAGACAAGACTGATGGGGGGTATGACAACACAATGAGGGGGGTGCACAATGGTGTAGGAGACATCAGACAATCAGAGGAAGTTTGTACAACAAATAGTAATGAGCACAGACAAAAGGGAGGGAAACACATGGATGGGTGGATAGGATGGGCCCACAGCTGCTATCCTTGCCAGCTGTGGCCCAGTGAAGCTTACTCACCCCCTTTGGTTCCATCGACAATGGAACCTGGCTCAGATAGTGGAGCTAGTGCTGACAGGGGTGAGACTCAATGAGTCACCAGAGGTAGTTCTTCATGTGGCAAGTGCACATATCTAACCTTCTGGCAATGATCTCCCCATCTATTTCTGCCATATGCCAATGATTAACAATGGAGTCACCTCCACTTTCACTGCTACCTGGGGGTACATCAGTGCCAGCATCCACTGCAAGGCTACCTGTACATGTGCAGGAGATGTGGAGGTGGCTTTGGCAGGCTGAGACCCAGATGTTGTGGATGTTTCTAATGTTGCTGTTGGCAGTTCTACTGTTACCACCTTTGGAGGCCAACAGGCCCAGCATGAAGGATGGATGCAAGTCCAGATGCAACTGCATATAACAGCAAAATAAATGGAGAGAAACAAAATAAAAAAACTGACAAAAAAATGTATTTAATAGAAAGAATAGTTACAAGAAGGGTGGGGGTGAGAAGTACAATAATGAATATAATAGCGAAAAATAAAGCTGATATATATTTTTACTATGATAATGTTAAAGGTACTACACTTGAAGGAGCAGCAAACACACTTCCCAATTTACTAAGACTGTTGTCAGACACAACTGATAGGGGGAACTAAAGTCCACAGCCATTATGACCTGCATTCTAAGGTCCACAGCCATTATGACCTGCATTCTAAGGTCCACAGCCATTATGACCTGCATTCTGAAAAAAGAAAAGCCATAATGGGTTAAGCTACTTGTACATGCTAAATGAAGGCTGTAGCCCAACATACAGTTATGAGACATCTGAAACAAATAGATTAGGTATATAAATAGATAGATAGGTAGATAGATAGATAGATAGATAGATAGATAGATAGATAGATAGATAGATAGATAGATAGATAGATAGACAAATAGATAAACAGGGAGAGATACTGATATATGTGTATGTATGTGTATATGTCTATGAGGGAATTTAATAAAGCCTGCGCAGACTTTTCTTACATGTAGGCATCATGGCACTGCTTACATGAAGTATCTGTGGCATGAAAATCATCTCATACGCAGGTGAATTGCATGCAAATGAGGGAGGTAGAGTGATCCAGCAAGCAGATAGGCAGTCCTGCAGTCCTGCAGGCCCTGTGTTGGTGCCTGTAGTGTGCATGGAAACATTCTGTGTACAGGATTTTTAACAGACAACAGGAGCTATAAAAGTGTAGTTAGATGGACAGAAATAGCATAGCAGACTCAGATATGTGCAAAATTATCCACCATCTGTCCAAAACCATATGGGAAATAATTTAAAATAATTTTATTTATTTTAATGATGTGGGTATGTTTGCTCAGCACACCACAGTCCACATACATGCTTTTATGAAAAAAAAAAAGAGTGAAAAAACAAATTTATAGTATGTGACAGTAATGTATTATAGGACCATGCGTGGGGTATCTACAGCAGTGCAATGGTGCTGTTGCTAACGAGGCAAGGTCTGGAACCATGTATTTTCCAGGTTGTGTGCATGAATACCTATGCAAATGAAGTGGGGTTTCTGAATAGGACAAATGGGTATCTGTGTCTGCAAATCCCTTCAGTGCAGGGACAGAACCATGTTGGTGTCCAGAGAAGAGGTAGCTGACATCAGAGGGGGGGTGTCTGAAGACTTGTAAGCTCATTGGAGCTCAGTGGCACCTGTTTGTGCAGCACAGTGGTCTACTGAGCAAGGGGTATGTACAGTTTCTGCTAAACTTTGTTTACCTTTGGGTCACATCTTTCCATGTGTTTCCATGGATTTGTATGTATTTGCATGGCACGCTGCCATGCTGAGCTTCACCTTTCATGGGGGTGTGTGCAGTGACTGCTGAACATTGTTTATCTTCACAGCATGTGTTTGCAGAGCACACTGCAGTGGTGAGCAAGGAAGGCTGTCCACAAAAAAATTAAATAAATGTCTGAGAAAGCCAATGGTATACTTGATGACTTAATATAAAATAAAAAGGTGTTGTGGCTGGAGACTAAAAACACTTTAATATGCAAATAATAAAAGATAGGTAAGCGCTTTCGAGGTTGCCCTCTTCTTCAGACCTTAATGAAACAAATTCACATGTTGAAAGTTTAAATACAATTAACAACCAATAAAAACAGACATAAACTAATGGGGCAAACCTCTTTTTCTCAAAAGAGGTTTTAAAGAGACAGCACTATTCAGGCCAGGTGGATCATAAGCTTTAAAATCAACAATCCATCTTAGCTCAGTACACTCTGTTTCATTACATAAATCTCCCTCTCTTTGACTTTCATTAATTTTCTTTAAAACCAAAAACTTAAAATTGTGATCCATGCCACACTCAAATACATGCCTGGCCAGTGTATTTGTCAATTTATTGTTACGTATGTCATTCAGGTGTTCCATAACTCTCTCCTTTAGCATACTATTGGTCTTATCTATATAAAAACCACTACAGAAATTGCACTTAGCCATATATACTATGTTCTTAGTACAACAGTCTGCATAGAAGAAAACCTCTATTGGCTTAGAAGACAACGGATGCATAACCATGCAAGTTGACCAGATAGCTTTGCAGGCCCTACAGGCATATGCCCCCTTAAGCTGTGAAGTAAACCATTCATTTGTTCTATTGTGCTTGTAACACAAGCATTGCTTCAGGTTCCTGCTGTTCTTAAAACTGAATTTGGTGACAGGTTTGATAACCCTACTAATTTGGGGATCTGTTAATAAAATGGGCCAGTTCTTTTCCACTATCTCACAAATTGTATTAACATCCCCAGAAAAAGTTAAACATGACCTATTCACCATCTCAGTACCTACTCTTCCATCATCCTGTACAGTCATAGACTTATCAGAAAAGAAGGGTTTCATTTTATTACAATCTACCAAATTCACTTCCTTCATTGCATTGTCTATTTCTTCAGTTTTATAACCCCTACTCTTAAGATCTGTATACAAACCATCTAATGCCTCTTCAAGATTTTCCACATCAGTGTGCAATCTCATGCAATGAAGTACATGGTTCTTTACAACATTTTTGGTAATATGCCTGAGATGCATACTAGATCGATGAAGAATATTGTTCCTCCTGTAACTTTTTCTAAATAGCCTAGTTGATCTATTACCAAACATATTCTTACTCACACTAATGTCCAAGAAGTCAGTCTTAACTTGGGAATAATGTAGCGAAAATGACAAGTAGGAAGTGGTATTCCCTAAGAACTTCACAAACCTCTCAAGCTCTACCTCATCGCCATGCCAAATGAAAATGATGTCATCCACAAAATGTTTGTAAAATGTGACATGTTGTTTAAACATTTCACAGCAAAAGACTGACTCTTTTTCCCAGTTGGCCAGCACAATATTGGCATATGTGTTGGCACACGCTGTGCCCATGGCAGCTCCTACTGTATGGAGAAAATATCCATGTTCAAAAAGAAATATGTTGTTCTCTAAAATCAAATCTAGGAGGGCACAGATCATATTGACCTTGGTGGTGGAGAACCTATTCTCTTTTGTTAAAAATTGTCTCACATTCTCAATTCCCTCATCATTAGGGATGACAGTGAACAAAAAGTTCACATCCAAGGTGACAAAAAATACACTTTGAATCTCAATATCATCCCTAGAACTGGCCCATACATAAAGCTGTTCCAAAAATTGTTTACTGTCCCTCAGCACATTCTCTACAGTGTTTAAAATGCTTTTAAGCTGCTTTTCTTCATATATAGACATAGGCTCTGTGAGCCACCCCCTTCCAGATGCAATAGCTCGGAGAGGGGGATTCAATGGATCTTTGTGGACTTTGGGCAGGCCATATATAACCAGTATGGTGGGATGTTGTACAGAAAAATATGTATACAAAGAGTAATCAATTTGATCAGTCATTAATAAATCATATACATAAAAATTCAACCTATCCATAATACCATTAACCTGCTATTTCTGTAACATGACATAAACATTATTGTCCTAAAGCATCCCATGCATTTTACTAAAATAATCCATGGTATCAAAAATAACTAGCCCACCACCTTTATCAGCAGTCCTGATAACTAAATGCTCAGCCCTGGTCAGTGCACCTAGTGCATCACCTTCCTTAACTGTTAGATTATAAAAGCCAGTCCTTGATTTCTCATTAACTGATTTCCTTAGATCATCTTCACACATTTTTATAAATGCCTCCATTGCAGGAGAATTGTTAGGTACATAACAACTTGGTTTCTTAAAGTCATGTGTTTTTAATGTGTCTGTACCGCTATTTACAAAAACAGTTTTAAGCATAATGCTTCTAGCAAACATATTTAATTACAAGACCGCATCAACCAAGTTTAACGTACTAGCTGGAACAAATGATAGGCCCTTATTTAATAGAGAAACCCACAGAAGAACACCCTAATGAAGCACATGTACAAACTAGGAACATCATAGAGCATGTGTTTAGGCTGCTGAAGTCACAGTTCCATTGTTTTGATATATCTGGTGGAGCCCTGCAGTACTCTCCAGCTGCATGTGCACAGATATTCACAGTATGTACCATGCTTTACAATATGATCCTGCAGAAACAGCTGCAGCAGGATCAGCAAAGGGAAGGGATATACAGCCCCCCACCAGTGCCTAGGTCCCCACAGCCACACCCAGAGGAGGACTCAGAGGAGGAAACCCCTGAGGATGTCCCTGTAGGCAGACATAGGTGTGCCCAATATGCCCTGGCCTTGGCCAAGAGACAATGCATAGCACATGCACTGACAACCTAGGGCCCCAGGAACTCACATGTTATTCTGACTCATACATATAGTAAAAATGATCCCAGCCAGCACACACAACCTGTACCTAACCATGTATTGGCTGTGTACTGCATGCATCAGACAGAATCAGCCCCGAACTACAGGTCTGTCAACTGCTGCATTCACAAAGTAAGTCACTCACTTATACACCACTTGTAAGGAGGACTAGAATATGGTAGCTTATGTATGGACCTGTAGTATGTATGCAAGGGAATATAGTGGGCTACTGGGCTACTTGGAGAGATCTAACAGTCACTTGGGTCAACAGGTACTCTGTCCAATAGTATGTGCTCCATAATATGCACTAGGCCACATGGCTGGAAAATTACTACATTATTCAAGGGAGATAGCAAACAATGGGGTCACAAGACAGTCACACAACTGTCTATGCCAGCAGAGTATGGGCTGGTCATTCCCCACCCCCAACACATCAGTGTTCCCATACAACTGCTGTAACAGTAAGTCTGCAATTATATATCAGCAGACCAGCCAATTCCAGGGCTGTGACATGGAACCTGACCATATGTTGTATACCTCATGTAATGCAGGGGTGACAATGTATGTCTGCATGCTAATTGGTGGCTGGTGTGGCTCACTGGGCTAGGAACATTAGCATAGGTGAGGGTGTTGATGGTTTGAATCCGGCAGCATCCACACATCTTTTGCATGTGAGGTACTCATATGGTGGTATTCCCACAGACTGTCATACCCCTCAATCTGTTGCTACAAGAAAGCTGGACAAAGTCAGACAGAATGGGAGGACAAAGGGCCAAAACTACAGACAGGCCTTACACATGCTCCTAGAATGATCCTAGAAGGTGACTAGTATAACAGCAAGTTGCAACAGAATAGAATAGCTGCAGGATGTAAAGGCCATCACTTAAATGTGTCAGTAGTTAGTACAATTCAATGGCTGCATTATACAGTATGTTACCAGAACACCACAAATGTATGAGGAACAGACCACACATATGGGGCGAAATGCTGGACATTCTGCAAAAACATGTATAGTGAGAGGTATGCAGACTGTCACCCTGTGTGTGGTGTAACATTATGTACTGCAGCCACATATTAAGTACAGCAGACAGCTGGGGAATGCTGTGGACAGGTTCAGGGAAGTTCTGTACTGCAGAAACAGGTGCAGCTGCCAATGTAGTGTAGCACACAAAATCATGGACTGGAGTATAGGTAGATCTGGCCTGCACTTACCTTGTAAGTACTGACAGTCCCACTAGGCATGCTCCTACACTTAGCTAACTTGAGAGCAATTCTGTTTCCTCTTCATCACAAAGACCTGCTGTGTGGAAATACATCTGTGCATACAAACAGCTACGTATACATTCTGTCCGTCCCTATCACCCACTCACATGAGTAGTGTATTTAGCAGTATGTACCCCAAATACATATAATACATATAATACTGATATGTGTGTGTGTGTGTGTGTGTGTGTGTGTGTGTGTGTGTGTGTGTGTGTGTGTGTGTGTGTGTGTGTGTGTGTGTGTGTGTGTGTGTGTATGTATATATATATATATATATATATATATATATATATATATATATATATATATATATATATATATATATATATATATATATATATATACACACATATATATATTACAATGATACATAGACTCTCTAGATATATTTATATAACGCATATACATAGCATACACACAGAGCGACATATATAGAGACATCCCTGTTATACATATTTAAATATATATATATATATATATATATATATATATATATATATATATATGTGTGTGTGTGTGTGTGGGGATGTATGAATTCCCCACATACACTATGAAAGCTGTGGTTATCTGCACTCCCATATCAATGCAACTGCCCAGAGAAACCAAACCAAGGCTGCAACAGTACATATTCCACTCATCCACTCACCCTCAAACCTTGTGCCTAAGGAATGTCACCCATGTAGACAGACACAAGTGAGCTGGTGGTGCAATGTATAATGGTTGCAATGCAGGCCTTCAACAGGGAGAAGTGTCCCTGGCCACATGCTTGCCTATATAACTGCGACCAGCCATATATGGCCATACTGGTGACTGTACACACATAGTAGGGATATTAACACGTACCCTTCTCCTAGAACAATACACACAATAACAGTACCAAGCAATACCACTCTTCAAACCATACATGCTGACCAAAACAAGCCTACTCTGCACACTACACCAGTACAGTGCCTGCAATCACATATTCAACAAATGTAATCTGTGGCACATGCAATAAGTACTGTGAGCTGTAGTGTGTAACAGTTGATAAGTAGGGATTCTAATCTCACAGCAGCCAACTCAGCGTGTGTGTAAGTATATCCTCTTGCAGCACTATGAGCATGCTCACATGGGTTATCTCTGTGCAATAGTTATCAATTTTATGGCCCTGTGACTAGCTGCTGCCCTTTAAATTGACCTCCTCTACATGACCTGCTGGTGTCATCCACCTTAAGAGTGCAGGCTGACAGGCTAGCATCCAATAAACTCTGTGGCACATGCGATAAATGCTGTATGCTGTAATGTTTAACAGTAAATAGACAGGGGTTCTAAGCTCACAACAGCCACATGTGTGTGTAAATATATCCCCTTGCAGCACTATGGACATGCCCATATGGGCTATCTCTGTGCAATGGTTATGCATTTTAGGGCCCTGTGACTAGCTGCTGGCCCTAAATTGCCCTCCTCTACATAATCATAACTGATGTCCACCACCTGTCTGACATGGACACGGGATATTTTTAGGTGTGTCAACTCCATCACCACACCTTCTAGATTTGTAAGTACAGAAAACCAAGGTGACATGTAGCAAGGGTAGCAGACCTTATCAAAAAGTATGAATGCATGATTATGTTGACTGCCCCCATTGTCCCTGATAGACTGTTCTACACATATGCTCCTAGAGACCATGCACATATACTGCTATACCTTGCTGATGTCATATTTCTTCTGGGATACCATGCCATCCTGAGCTGCTATATTGCTACCATCTGTCCATAGTGTATCCCCTCAGACTCTTGGAGCACAAACATACACAGGTCCATGATATACCTGTCATTCTGTAACACTACTGCCAGTCCAACATCATGCAACAAAGTTATACAAAGTGTGATGTGTAGTCATGCACATGCCAGCATACAGTACCTGTTGTAGCCCACAAAAAGTGGCATGACAAAACAATACTGCACTACACAAGTACATGTCAAGCAATACAGAAACCCTGTGCATCAGATACATAGCAGCATTTGCCTGCATCGATGGCACGAGTGGCAGGGCTGTAGCACAGGTGTCATCACATGCACAGGGTGTGGTGTGGAGGTGCCAGAGGCCGAGGCTATGCCAAACAGTTGACACCATGTGTGTGAGTCAGGAAGGAGTGTGGGTTAGATGGGCCACAGAGATGTGCTGTGTTTTTCTGGTGGTGACCTGCATGTGACAGTGGTATTTGAATGTGTGCGTGCACACAGTCAAGCCCAGTGCAAGCCCTATACATGTGTATATTGGACAGCTGAGGACCATACATGGTAGAGTGGACAGTTCACTGCCTCTGGCCACAAACATAGGAACTAGCTCTGGGAGGAGTAGCACTGACACCACCATGCCCAAGTTCAGATGCAATGCTAGTTCCTGATGGTGACTACTGTCTGCTGGGGCTGTGTCCCCCATGGAACTGCCCAGGACCACATGCTCATGGCCTGCCATGTCATGGCATGGACAGCACACTTCCCTCTGTACTGCTGGAGGTACTGCCACTATGGGAACATGACTTTGCACAGCCACATGGACACTCAGCAGTTGGTGTTGCTGACCTACATCCATGTGTCCAATGCCCAGCTCCAACCAGATGTTCCAGCACAGACAATGTGCAGTCCAAGACAGACACTGTCTCAGCTCACCATCTGTCCACTGCATCAGTGAACTGATCCAGAGTGTCCAGGGTGTCCCCAATACTATGGAGACAGTCATGGATGTCAGACTGTGCTGTGTCCATAACCTTAAGCATCTGTCTGGTGTTGTGTTCAAAATGTGCCTGTGCCTCCATGGTGGCCCGAAACATGTGCCGAGCAACCTGTGATGTGATGCCTGCAACAGGTGGTGGATGGGCAGCAGTCCTCTTATGAGCACCCCATCTATATGCCGATGTGGGACATCACCAGCTGTCTGGCTATGGCCAGTGTCTACACTCACTAATGCCATAGTTGCCATACTGTCCTGTTCAAAGTCATCGCCCTATGACTGTCCAATATCTGTGGCCTCTGGGGACTGGGTATGTGTGGGCATACTGACTGTATGCAGTGACAATGGGGGCAGAAGAGGGATGTCAACCCCTGGGACAGATTCAGCCCCCGACAACCCCACCTGTGCCTTACTATGGCCATCATCATCATCAGAGTCTGATGAGACACTGACATCAGGTTGTGAGTGGGACAGACTCCAATCCCCTTGTTCACCTGTGAAAAGCAAGACAAAAGCATTGCATTACTACCTGCACTATTATGTATGGTAATCCACACAGACTCATACAGATGAGGATCCACTACTGCATTACATGCCCCATATCTCCTTATCTCCGCTGCCATGCACAACAGACAACCTCACACCAACATACACAGACAAGTCAAGCCCTTTATAATATGCACTTCAGCCACATCCAGTTAAAGTTGCCAGTACAATCTGCCTATAAGGTATGCAATATGATACTATACATGATAGAACTACACATACATACCAGTACAACTGTCTTGTGAATGATATCAGTACTAGTGCCACTGCCTCAGGAATGTACCATCTCCCTTTTGTGTTTGAACAGGCATTTTGGAGTAATTGCCTCATGTATACCAGGCTGTGCAGCCACTCATAACTATAAATGCAAATGCGTCGATGGTCATTCAAATACACACCTGTGATTACCCAGTCTGTGATCTGTAGTTAACTGTTCCAGAATAGAACATACAAATATTCTGCTCTGGCTAAACACAACATTTGTACATTGGGCAATATGGCACCCCTTAACTTTCATAGGGTATATATGATCTGTAAAAAAAATAGTATCTCACTTACCAGGTACAGGACCACAGACATGGGCCACACTTGATGGACCTATGAAAAGGTGAGGGAGAGGTGTTCTCAGAACCATCAAATGTTGCAGCATGACAAGGTAATTAGTGCATATATCCACATGTACAGTAGCTACTGTGATACTGGCTATACTGCTGACATTCTGAATATGTGTGCACAACTGAGCATAAACCCCAACTCCCCTCCCTAATGCAGCTAGACCTGACACCCATGTACAACCATTATACTGGTGAACATAGTGCATTTACCTGGATGCTCCTCTGCTGTGGACACTGTGGCACTCACCTCCACAATGTATGGTGTGATGGATGCCTGGAAGCTGTCTTGTGTTCCTAGGTTCAACAGGAATTCCTCTGTGGCTGAGACTGGTTGTTCCATTGCAGGCCCTCCACCAGTGGCAGCATGATCCCTGGCAACATCATCTGTCCTTCATTGTGCAACATTCAGCATTGCTGTGGCCTGGTATCGGACCTGCTCATAGGTCCTGTCCTGTTGGCCAATCTGATTGATATCCTGCACAAGGTCTGCCAACAATGCTGCTTGCTGTTCCAAATTATGTCTCCCCCTGGACAACAAGATCTGATGGTGCTATCTCAGTCCATCAACTGTTATTTCATTTTCATCATCTGAAAAGGGGGCATGTCTTCTGTGGTACATGGTTCCTGAAAGACAACAAAAGGGGGAACACATTACAGAACCACATACATGGACATCCACTATCTATAGATCCAGCACACCCATAATGGTCTACACTATCCACTGCTCCCTCACACATCATACCCCACAGTCTGGCAACACACTACATGTGTGGATACCACCAAGATAGTAGCAATACTGGGGTACGTCCCTGTGTTTTGTGACAGATTCTGCTGTATGTTCCTACACCCAGCACTGCAGTCTACTGTGGTGTGTCCCCATGGGCAAACTCCCACTAATATGTCATAGGCCACTGTCAGACAAATAGCAGTGTACTGTTACAACCACTATACTGTATGGAAACAGTCCAGCAACACCAGTGTGCCACAATGACAGAAAATGCAAACCTGTTGTAGTATTTGTTCCCTGTAGGCATCCCTCCTTTCAACTATACAGATGTTTGCAGAATGTCAAGATGTTTGCCTCATAGTGTTGGTCATTTTCACACAAAAGTGTGGCTTTCTGGTTACTGTCAGAGAATAAAGACAGACATCTGAGTTTCAGACATCATACCCTTCAGAACACAGCTATGCTACTGTAATCTATGTTATTCTATTCACTTTCTTACTTTGTGCAGGCAATATTTAAACAGTGTAACTAGGTTTGGGTCTTTGTCCATCCATTAAGTATGACTCTGTCCTGAGTTCTTGCTGTAAGAGGTTGACAGGTATGTTAGGCATGGCTCTCAACTAAACTGGGCTATATGTCAACAGAATCAGAAACTTAGCCAGAGTACATCAAGGACATTCAGGGACACTACTAAAATGTTAGAACTATTTATGTGAGACATTGACAGAATGAGAGGTGGTGCCTTATAGTACATCGTTTGTCATTAGAGGAGTGTACACCCTTATGTAATGTCACTATGTATTACATGTAATCCACTAGCTTTCCTACAACAGCCAACCATTGTAGGAGGGATTAACAGGGACAGAGCTAAGATGCGAGTGAAAAGCAGGGACAGTTGATAGGCATGCCTGTAGGTATAAGACAGCAGAGTATCAGTGACATGTCAGTACCATAGGTCTAAGAGAGGCTTATTGCTGTAATCTCTATTCCCCATACCTCCATCCTCCCATCTGCATCCTGTTATATGGAGAAATCTATTACATACCTAGTGGAGTGCAGTACTCCTTTGTTGAACTTTGCTTCTGATAATCTTTTGAAAATACGCTCTCTGTGTGAGTGAAGTGTCATACAGACATATTCCCCATAACCAGCTGTGTGCCTTTTGAAGGTACTGCTCATTAGCAGGTAATTGCCTCTGCACCAGTCTGTGGATCAGATTTGCTAATTGCAGCCAAAACAGCTAAATTGCACTATCATTAGCCAATGACATGCCACCACAGTGCAATGTATAAGCCTTCATGTAGACCTGGGCCACTTTCTTACTTGTTATGATGGACAATACTGAGGTGTGGAGACTACAGCATCACAAAGGGTAGGTACAATAACTGTCAACTGTAGAGATTGTTGCAGTATGTCCACAGTTTCACCTCATATGTGGGGTCATTGTCCCTTGACATTGTGGTCATCTGGCAGTTCACTGGCACACATTGTGAGTTGAGGTCAGTAATAAAAGACCCATCAGAATATGCCTGATAATGCAATAGCTGCTATTATATGAATTTGCTATCCTTGTAGGAGCAAACTGTTAAACATATCCCAATCTCTGGGTCTTTCCCCCCCGTTATGTATCGCTGTGTCAATATTCCTTGTTCTAGGGGGTTGGGAAGTATGGTAGGTCTGTAGCAGCTACCTTTACATACACCTGTGTGTGTTACAAACTCATAGGGGAGAGTGTGAACACTTTGGAGGACAACAAGCTGTATGTGTAACTGTGGCAGCTGTGGCAGCCCTGTTGTTACAGCAGAGCCTGGGTAAAGGTACCCTTTACAGTCCAATCGAGGCATGTGATTAAGCTATGTCTGCTTTGCAAGAGTGCCAATAACAGAGTAGTAGGAAAAATATGGTTAGGCTATATGGATATGTTCATTGTGTCTGTACCTGCAGGTCTTTGACTTGCAAAACTGGATAGCAGTTCATTAATTAACAGTAAGCTGTGAGGATAAAGATTACATGACTCAGTCATCACTTGCTGTCTTCACAATAATGTACTTGATCTGCAACACAAAATTGGATTTGAACCCAGGACTGTGTGTGGCAAAATGTACTGCATTCAAGGCATTTTACAGACTGAGCTACTGTGTCACTACTGCAGCAGATGTATTTTCAAGGTCTATGTGCAGACATACAGGCTGTGAAACACCTTGTCTGCATCCATCAGTATGTGCATGGCTTTCTATGGCTGTATTTCTGCACCAGGGTCTCAGCTGAATATATACTTTGCCATTGATGCCTTAGCAGGTGTGTTTCAACATGTTGCTGATAAAAGGGCACATTTACCTGCTATCACAGACCTCTCTTACATCCATTACTATGTCAGTGGTTGTCTAGTAGGTGCACTCCCATTTTTCCCATCAATTTTTAATTCCAGGTTGCATGGTGCGGCGTGGCATGCAGCGCCACTGAGACATAACCAGTGACTGTAAATGGCAATCACTATTTTTTGCTGAAAACACCTGTTTTCATAGGTTCATAGGTTCATACTAGGCTATCTGCCCTAGGGCATTTATAAGCCTAGCCAGAGTGTGTTTGGCTTTCGCCACCCATTTTAAATGAATTTTGCTAAGCCCTTTTTCGAGGTTAGTATACTGTGCCTCTGTCTAACAGTGACACAGAAGTAATACCCGGGGTAAACCTACGATCTCCCATGCACTCATCAAGATTCCTCTTGAAGAGAGTCAATGAGGGACTCTGCCTAACCTGGACTGGGATTTTATTCCAGAGTGAAGGGAGCCTCTGGGTTATGAATCTGTCCCTCTAGAATGTCCTATTTATTTCAGTGCTGAGGTTCAAGTCTCTCGAGCGCATAGCTCGATGGGATTTGGATTTTCTGAGGTGCAGCATGTCCATTAATTCCAGGTTGGACATGGCTTTATATGTCAGGCACAGATCGCCTCTGAGCAGGCGGTATGCCACTGAGTAGAGCTGGAGTTTCTTTAACTGGGCAGCATATGGCATCTGTTTGAGCCCTTAGATCCTCTTGCTGAGGTACTTTTGGGGTCTTTCCAGTTGCTGCAGGTGTCTGGTAAGGTACATCCCAAAAGGGGCATTGTACTCAATTATGGGCCTAATGAGGGATGAGTAAAGAGGCACGATGACCTCCCCTGATCTAGATGTGAATCCCTTCATGATGAGGTGGGCTATATAAAATGTTTTTCTAACCACTTTGGCCATGTGGTTGTCAAATGAGAGATTGCTATCAACTTGAGTCCCCAGGTCCCTAATTACTTCTTCCGTACTTAATGGATTACCACCTATGTGGTAATTTGTGGGCACTTTGTTTTTGCCAAAGGGGATGACTATACACTTTTTGGCATTTAGCTTGAGGCCATGGCTCTGGCATCAGTTGTCTGTTTCTATGAGGCCCTTTTTTAGGGTGCTTGTGTCGGCTGGAGAGTCGATTATGGCGCCCAGTTTGCAGTCATCTGCGAACTTGGTCAACCACAGTCCTTCCGTGTTAGCCTGTACCTCCGAGAAATATATACCGAACAAGAGAGTTCCCAGGACTGAGCCTTGTGGGAAGCCACTTGTAACTGGTTTGGAGTCTGACATGGCTCCAGCAATTATAACCATGTGGGTTCTGTCCTTGAGCCAGTTTGCAACCCATCTAGTGACATAGGGGTTTATATTTAAGCTGGTGAGCTTATCTATAATGCCTAAGTGGGGTATTGTATCGAAGGCTTTTGCAAGGTCCAGGTAGGCTGTGTGGACCACCTTTCCCTCGTCAATGGCCTTGGTGACTGTTTCAAAGAAATCAACCAGGTTTAAGAGGCAGGATCTGCCCTTAACAAAGCCGAACTAGGTAGGATCCAGTGTCTGTAGGTCACCAATATCTTTATTTATGAGGTCCATGATGATCCTTTCCATAGCTTTGCAGACCAAGCTAGTCAGGCTTATGGGGCGATAGTTTCCAGGATCCGTTGTGGAGAGGGACCACTGTTGCTGTACGCCACTCTTTGGGTACATATCCTGTAGTAAGGCTGAGATTGAACAGTAGTTTTATGTTTGGGTTTAGTTCTTCTTGGAGTTCATGTAGGACACAGCCCGGGACACCGTCTGGTCCCATTGATTGCTGTGTTTTTTGCTTTGGAGAGGGTGGCTCTTACCTGAGCATCTGAGATGTCAGGGGGGCAGCACTCTGCTGGGATAGATATTTGCCCTTTTGGTGGGGAGGGGGGGAGAAGTTTGCGCTGAACCTGTCAGCTAGGATGTTGGCAATGTCTGTGGGTTCGGTGTATTTTTTGTCATTTTGGACTAATTCTGAGCATATCTGGGAATTCCCACCCAGGTTCCTAACATAACTAAAGAAAGCCTTGTGATTATCCTTAGTGTCCTGTGCAATTTTTCTCTCAAAGCTGGCCTTAGACGATTTTATGAGTGCCCATAGTTTTTTGCTAATACTGACCAGAGATGCCTTACTTTTTTGGGATTTTGCTCTATCATGTAGTAGCTTCCTCCTTCTATTGCATAGTTTGTTTATGGTTGGGGTCCACCAGACAGGACGCCTAACTTTGGAGGATTGGGTCTTGGTTTTATTTGGGATTGCATGATCCATGCATTCCTGAAGGTGTTCATAGAATGCGTTTATAAAGGATTCTGCGATCTGGACTGTATTTTCCAAGGCCCAGGGGCTTTGAAGGATTCCACCTCTGCTTTGAGGAGTGTGAAATTTGCTTTAGAGAAGTTTTTCACTGTGGTTTTCTGGGCAGGGGCTGGGGTCGGGATGTGAATATCTAGTGAGATTAGTTTATGGTCTGATCTTACCAGTGAGGGAAACACTTCTGGTCTGGAGCATAGAGTCCCCATGTTGGTGATGATCAGGTCCAGTATGTTTTCCCCTCTTGTGGGAAAGGCAACAAGTTGTTCCATAGCATTTGAGTTTATAAATTCTAGGAACCTTCGGGCTAGGGTGTTGGAGCTAGAGTAATGCTCCCAGTCTATGTTAGGGTAGTTGAAGTCACCCAATATAATGGTGTTTGGAGAGACCTTCATATTTTCCAGTGTTCTCAGGAAGGCCAAGTGGGGTTCTTGGGTTTGGGAGGGTGGTCTGTAGCAGGCTATAAACTGGAAGGCAGTTTTACCCACTGTTAGTTGCACATGGATAGTCTCTGATGCTTCGTGCTGTGCCACCAACCTGGAGGTGTGGGTATCTTTGACAAATATTGATACTCCCCCTCCTTTTGTGGTTCGGTCCACATTCTGGGGCCAAAAAACATGGTATGAGGTATAACCTGGTAGTGCTGGCGTGCTCTCGGGAGCCTTGAACCAGGTTTCTGTTACTGCACAGATATCGATGTTCTCCATGCTAAGGAGAGTTTTGAGTGTGTGTATCTTGAGGTTTAGACTTCTGGCGTTGAGTGGGATTACCCTTAGTTTCTTATCCCTTGTGATACCTATGGAGGTGGGTTTGTCTTTTGAGCCTTGCCTAAAAAAGGCACTATGGGGGTGGCAAGAGCCTTTGCCAATATCCGAAAGCCCAGGGGTGACAGGTGCAAGCCGTCCCTAGTGAAGCATCGTGGCTTGTCGAGCATGTCATCCCAGGCAGACAGGCATTGGATCCCCTTTGAATGACACCAATACTTAAGCCAGTTGTTGAAATTGATCATCTTGTCTTCATATTGTGGCATCATTCTTGGTGAGGGTAAGATGCTACTCAAGGTCAGGGTCATACCGGCCTGGGCTACATGCTCAGAGAGCTCCTCTATGTCTCAGGTCATTCATACCAGCATGGACAATGACTGAGTCATATTTGCACTTGCCTTGGAGTGACCTGAGTGCTTGTGTTATGTGGCGGATCCTAGCGCCCGACAGGCAGCTCACCGTGACCTTCTACTTGTTCAGCCTGGTGTGCAGGACGTCAGTGTGCCTGATGATAGAGTCACCTATTACAAGTGTATCAGGTGTGTTGTTTAGCCTTAAGGGCTGTGACCTTTTGGCACACTGGCTTTGTGAGCTATGTGTTGCACGTGTTTTGTTTTGGGGTAGCGGTTGCTTGGGTGTCTGCTTTGGAGGTCTCTGCTTAGGCAGATTTTTATTTAGAGCCTCCGAGTATGTTTTTGTGTGTTTATGTGTTTGGTTTGCTGTCGTGGTAGGTCTATGTGAGACTGGAATTGTAGTGAGTGTGGTTTCCTTCTCCTCCTGACTGGTTACCCCAGTACTGAGTTGAGAGAGCTTAGCCTCCATTTTGGCTATATGGTAGCATCTCTCACATGTGTTGGAATTTGTTGGGAGGAGGAGAGGGTTATCTGTGTACATGAGGCAGTTGTAACATTGCCTCAAGATTCCCAGATTCACCAGCTGGACCGGAGAGGAGATTGACAACTGACCTTTGGACATGCTAGAATAGTATTGGGAATTCCTTTATAATTGAAAAAAGGGCCAATGGGGAACAAAGTACTCAAGGGGAGTTTGTGAGGGTGTAGTGCTTTTAATTTTTTAGCGCTGACTTATATAATTGCTTTACTGAGCAAGTGCCAGGCTTTAGAGTGGGAATAGGGTGTTTATTATGAGAACTAGATCAGGGAAAAAGTGAAGAGCAGACTTTGTGGAGCCGAGAATGGTTTAAACCCAAATAAGCAGTGCTGCCCGATGCTGCGCTATGCGCAAAATCGCGCAAAGCCACGCTAAAGCGGGGTTTATACAGGGGGACTTGAAAGAGCTAGAAATTGGCCCAAAACGGCCAATAGTCTACCAGATTCTTGTGCTGGGAACACTCCTCCAGGGATAGATAGGCTGCTCCAAGCTCCCCACTGCCACTGGTGAACAAATAAGCCTCCCTTTATCCAAGAAAGGAAATGGGCAACACAGAAACTTTCCAAAAGTCCAGAATACAGCGAAGCCTGTATTTGGACTACTCTAGGTCAGGAAAGACGGGAAACAAGGAAAATGTTTTTTTTTTTCTTTTTTGCAACAAACAGCAGGAAAATGGAATAAATATGTAACACAGGCTAGCGCACTAGAGTGTGTAGCCTCAACAGGTAAATGCAACAAACAGGACAAACTTTAAAAGTGCAGGTGCAAAAACAACTTTAAACAGTTTAAAACAGTTCAAGAAGCAGATTTAATTAATTTTAATTAAGCTTTAATTAAGATTAGATAATTAGATTTAAATAAGATCTATGTAGTGTGGTGGGTTAATGCAATGTGCTAGAACAGAAATTCTGCTGTGTAGGTATCTGCAGAACCACATAACATGGAGAATATCTGCCTGGTGGAAGGAACAGCAGGGACAGGCAGGGGAGACTTTAGAATTAAATTTATTTAAGATAGAAGGAGTAAAGTATGAATTATTATTAATCATAAATTGTGTGCATACAAGTTTTTTAAAAGGGGACATTTTAAGGGTGGATTTAATAGCTGCTAGTTTTTGGTCTTCTGAGAAGTCAGATCCTCGTTAGCAGAGTTTCTGAATATGTCATTATAGCACCAGTTATGAGACTATGGGATTGGCTATCAAAGAATGTACCATTATAACAATCTTCTTGTTTGTTTTTAACGATTTTCATGACCAGGGTCCCTCCTATCCAAAACATTTTTTTTTACCACATCAGTCATCTTGGCACTACCTTTTAAGCTACTGCAGAACTGCTTGTGATCCTCAGGATGAAACTGAACACCTCCAGGTTGCACTTGTACCAGACTCTGGACCAGTGGGACTTGCAACTGTTACAGGTTAAGGAATGCATTACTGTGGAAGGCTTATGGGAGCAGTTTAAGGTACATTGTTTCCACTATCCTTATGGTGATGACTTCTTGCTTTCAACCCTGTATTTTTCACTCAAAGAACATGTACTAGTATTTATATTTTACAGTTTATTCTGGCCAGTATTGCTGAATTTATTTATTTATTTACTTATTTATGTTATTTATTTATTTACTGTTGTGAATTTAATTTAATAAGTGTATCATTAAAAGATGATTGACAGAGTGAAAGAAAAAAAGTAAAGAAATGCTGTATTGGTCCACCAAAAGAAAATGCAAAGGCAATGGAACACAGCTGAGATGCAATTCCTTTTACTGGACCGACAATTATTTGAGCTTTTGAGCAGGAGTGTTTTATCAGGAGGTATTAAGTCTCTCATGTACACACACACACACACACACACACACACACACACACACACACACACACACACACACACACACACACTGTGTCTGTCTCTGAGATGTAGTTGTTAGACTAACAATCCAAGCTGCACACTTTCTTTTCACACTGGCATTTTTCAAGTGTCTTTTTTTACCTAGTAAAAAAAAAATAAATGATTTACCTCCCTTTTTATGTACAGATATTTGAGACTGAATCTAACATCAGTAATGTATTAACTCCCAGTGAAGTGTCACTCTAACCTGAAGGCTTAAGTAATTGCATAACCTATGTTTGGCCAATTAGAAACACTGGATCACATCTGTGTTGCAGTGTCTTTGTGTTGACTGAGTGAATGCAATACAAAACCAAGGCATCACAGTAGAAATAAAGCATTGCTGGCCACACTGGGGAAGAGATATGGCAGAACAATAAGCGTGGCTTTCGTTAAACAGCACTCATCATTTTGGAGAAGAAGAAAACAGTATTCCTTCTTTATGATAATACTGAGGTTTAGATACTGTTGACAGGTGACTTTATTATGCCAGAAATACTTATTTAATTTCTTTTATGTTAAGCAGAATAGTCCAGCTGTGCTGCCATATATTGTTTTCAGTGGAAACCTGGAAAGAAAAGGTTAAAAAAATTAGTGAAGTATTGAAGTACATTCAGAGAATTACTTTGCTGTTAAATTTAAGCAATGAAATGATTTTGCATAAACAACAAAAGGCGATCACACAGAGTTTTAGCTTTAAACTATTGCAATACAAATGATAGATAATATATATATATATATATATATATATATATATATATATATATATATATATATATATATATATATATATATATATATATATATATATATATATATGTATATATAAAATATAAAAATACTTTCATTTAACTTTAGTTTTTTATCAACTACCTATTTCTTGTTCTACCTATTTATTTAATTATTTGTGCATTGATAAAAGTAGAAAAGACCAGGGATTCAGATATGCTGCATTTGTATCATAACCTAGTCAGCACTGGTTAGTACGCATGCACAACAAGCCCAAGACTTTTTAACAATGTCTGCGACTAGGCAAGTCTATGCACACACAACAAGCCCAAGGCTTATTAACAATGCCTGCGACTAGGCAAGCCTATGCACACACAACACGCCCAAGGCTTATTAACAATGCCTGCGAGTAGGCAAGCCTATGCACACACAACAAGCCCAAGGCTTATTAACAATGCCTGTGACTAGGGAAGCCTATGCACACACAACAAGCCTAAGGCTTATTAACAATGCCTGCGACTAGGCAAGCCTATGCACACACAACAAGCCCAAGGCTTATTAACAATGCCTGTGGCTAGGCAAGTCTATGCACACAACAAGACCAAGGCTTATTATCAATGCCTGCAACTAGGCAAGTGTGTACAATGAGCAGCTCCTCACTACAGCCACAGTAGGAATTCATGGCAAGATTGGTAGGACCAACTAGCAGCTTCAGTAAAGTATGACCTGCTGTAGTAATAACAATGAGTGAGCATGTGCCTCTAGGGAAGTTGGCGTGAAACTATGTGAATAGTTGCAGATGCATTTTTGTAACTCAAGGATACATATATGCATAGACATTTGTTGTGCAGGGAAGTAAGGCAAGTACACCAAAGGTAGAAGGGTACTGGTGGTAGTAGGGCCACAAAAACACACACATAAAGGGCTTAAGACTGCAAATGGAGGTGATGGCAACTCCAAGAATGAAAAATACTATGCAAAAAAATCACGAGACATACACGCTGATAGCAAACTGAAGTACTTGAATTTAAAAATGTTATCATGGAATTACCATGGAAATGATTGATGATATAGCAAATCTCCATAAACTGGATACAACCCAATTTGGTTTCGTCAAGGGAAGATCATGCCTACTCAACCTGGTGGACTTCTTTAAGAAAGTCACCAAAGCAATGGATGAGGGCAAAATGGTTCACACCGCCTACCTTGACATGGCCAAAGCATTTGACACAATACCCCACTCG
Organism: Protopterus annectens; assembly: GCF_019279795.1. Lineage (NCBI taxonomy): Eukaryota > Metazoa > Chordata > Ceratodontiformes > Protopteridae > Protopterus > Protopterus annectens. The sequence goes on along the minus strand of NC_056730.1, from coordinate 1,086,804,704 downwards.
GGCATTGTTGACAAACTCAGGAGGTTAGGGACAACCTCATACATTACCCAGCAGATAGCCAACTGGCTCACACACAGGATCCAGGAAGTTAGAATTGGGGAGTCCACTTCTATAAAGAGGCCAGTCACAAGTGGAGTTCCTCAAGGATCAATCCTTGGACTGCTCCTTTTTGGCATTGATTCTCTGAGGTCAAGGCCAATGTCAGTGGTCTCTGCCTAACCAAATCTGCAGATGATTGCAAATTAGGAGCTGTCACTGAATCTCACACTGACACAAATGTTCTCCAGGAGGGGCTGACACAGACTAACAACTGGTGTCACAACCATGTACTAAAACTAAATGCCAAGAAATGTATAATAGTATCCTTTGGGAAGTCATCCAACCCTGGTAACTATCATATTAACAACATGCCCCTTAGAGTTCACCCAGTAGTCAGGGACTTAGGGACACACATAGATATTAATATAGCCTTTGACCATCATGTGTCTATATAGCCTTTGACCATCATGTGTCTACAGTAGTGAGGAAATCCTTCTATGTTACACAACTTATAAACAAAGGTATGGCATCTAAGTCCAACAAAGTCATTGTTCCACTGTATTCAGTATACATCAGACCTATCATTGAGTACAATGCCCCCTTTGGTATGTACCTGACCAAGCATATCCAACAACTGGAACATCCACAGAGGTTCCTCACTAAAAGAATACAGGGCTTATGTAAAATGTCTTATGCAGACTACCTCAAGGCTCTATCTCTGTATTCCGACTCCTACAGGCTTTTGAGGAGACATCTATGCCTGACATACAAAGCATTGTCGGATCCCACTCTGATGGACCTCATGCATATCCACAAAACAAACAGCACCAGATATTACCCATTATAAAGAATTAAACCTTGCCTATGATATCAATAGGACCTGTTGAAGAGACAGGTATGTATCACAGAGATTACCCCGGTCTCTGGAACAGGCTCCCCATCCATGTGAAGCAGACTACCTCCCTAACCAAATTCAAGTGCAACGTGGACAATTGGATGGGGAACCAAATATTTATCACTGGTTTGATACCTATGTCTCTAATGGACACAGGCAACCTGTAAATGGTTCATCTCCCAGGCCCTAGCTTGTAAATGTTTCATCTCCCAAGCCCCTGCTTATACTTGTCAAGGGTATCAGAACTTGTCAAAGGTTTGGGATGAATGGCTAGGCTTAAAAGACCCTTATGGTCATTAGCCTAGTAAAAACCTATGAACCTCTGAACCTATAAAACAGAATAGATATGAGAGGTACAGAAAGGTAACAAGATTTATCAACTGGAATCAGTTATGACATTGGCAGAATTTGATCACTGTACCTGCACACATGTCACAAAAAACATGTACAACTCTTATTTGGATTGGCACTTAGTAGTCTCTCTGCTGATATTCTGCTAAGAACTTCATTTACAAGGTGAGCCAGAGGAACAGTCCTACTCAAGGTGTTAGTGAAGCATATAGCAGCAATACAACTCTGAAGAAATTTGAACCTAGTACCTTCTTCACTAACATTCTGTCAAGACTTATAAGATGAGCCATGAAACCAGTCAGATGAAAGGTATAAAGGTTATTTTGTATTTGCACACTGCTGAATAATGATGCTCAACTCATTTGTGTGAAAGATGGCAACATAGGGCAAAATACTTAGTAAATCACAGTGACTGGATGTGACTGTTGCTATACAAAGAGCAGTGCCATCCCTTGTTGGTTATACATTGGATCAATGGTGCTCTTAGTAACCCATCACCTCACTGTATGATCACAAAAAGGTATGAGATTTAGAAGCTCTATATGGGCATGGGTGTGATGTTTTATCTTTATTTTGATGAGTTTAAAAGTTGAAAATGAGAGTACAGGAAAAAGAGGGAAAAGTGAAGCAAACAGAGTGTAGAACAGAAAGTGAACAAATAAGGAGAAGGCAGGATGGAGCTGAGGTAGAATGGAACTACTTTTTTGTGAGACAGGGCCCCGTCTTATATTTTTGAAGAGAAGGCTATTTTTTGTGGAAGTCAGTAAAGGAAGGACATGAAAGGTAAGAATGTCAGTTTAGGCAACAGTGGAAGACAGGCATGACTGACAGGGTGTGTGGTAACACACTGAGGGAGGGGGAGCACAGTGGTATAGAAGACATCAAGCAAATAGAGGGAAGACAATGGTTTGGAGAGGAGTGAATGACCAAGAGGGATGGGCATGGATACAAAAGAGAGGAGAACACCGAGTAGGGGATAGGATAGGGTGCTCACAGTGGGCCCCTTTGCCAACCTTAGCATTGCATGCTAACCTTAACCCTAACAGTTCCCCCCTTACCTCCCGGGGTGATGACACACACTGTTAGGCATGGCAGCTGCAATTAGAGCCTCCTGTAGATACACAATTCTGTGATTTACTCTGAATAAATGCACATAGCCAAGTTTAACTATCCTGAGGTTGCAGTTCTGTAGTGTAGCATTTAAACATTTCTGAATCACTCTCCCACCTTGTTTTACCTCATTATCATACTCAGTGGCTCATTATATGGTCATTATCATATACCAAGACTGATCATGTTATTTGGGTAGCAGCATTGTGTAGTATGGCTTTCTTTAATGCACATACCCTGCACATAGTTCTTCATCACACTAATTCACTTGACATGATGCACTAAAGTTTTCTGAATCTGGCCTGTGATAAACTGAAAGGCTGCCAGCCAAGCTAGATAGAATTTTGTAAATAATTCTATGTCATTTGTAAATATTAATATAATCCACAGGCTTGTTTTACAAATGTAATGAGAACTATATGTTATGATTAAACTATATGTTGTACTGAGCTTTAAAAATGTAACCGTAGTGTACCCTGCTGGAAGAAAGCTGTTAAGTAAAGAATTTTACAACTCTATTTGATCTCAAGCTCGGAGACAGGATGTCTGGGCTAGGAAATTCTTCCTATTATTTTAAGACAGATATAATTATTAGATTTTACATGTAAAGTGTCCTTTATTGTTGTGGCTTCCTGAAAGGTGCAATATTACAAATATATGTTAAATTTTGAGTTATGTGAGCCTAGGAAACTTCAGCAGAAGTGTCAAGAATGATATAATCTGAAATGACTCAGCAGTACTGTGTATTATTAATTTAAGGGCTATCTCAGAAAGAAAGAAGAGCATTTTGTATCTCATTTTGGATCTAGTAAGAACATCTACTCACCAGTACTTGCTTACTCTGTATGTAAGTTGTATTTAGAACAGTGATTTCTCTTAGAGATAGATAGGAATATAGCCAGATTAGTCTAGGTGTTTTCTATATTTATGTCAGACTATCCAACAATATTGTTTTATAGTATTTCCTGTGACTTCTGAACTCTGTAATGTCATTGTGTTGAAATAATAAGTATTGTCTTGTGTTTTTATTATTTATTATTAAATATCTTTAAACCGTTCAACTGTGGCTGTTTTGTGTAGCAATCATTTAAGCTCTAGAGTACTTGCATGCATTTGGTGATACTGTACAAAGCCACTCCAATAGCCTTGCTGTTCGTCAAACTTACTAATTGGATAATAATAATATTGCACATTAAAATTGGACACCCTTTGGTAAGAGCCTTTATAGTAGCTGATAAGGGTAGTTGGTGGCAGTGGATTACTAATTTATAGCCTGGGCAGAAGGGGGCATAGCTGGAGAACCTGTGCTAGCTTTCCTCAGGAGTGTCTGTGTGTTTGTATATAAACCAAATCTCAAAGTATGTGTGTGTGACAGCTACTTGGGCAGGGACATGAGCACTAGTTGGACAGGTAGGGTACTGGAGGTTTTGGCTTGATGACTCGGCTGAGATCTGAACCCTATAGCTGTGCCAGTGGGGAGTCTTATTGGGAATCTGGACAGTAAGGGAGAAAGCAGCCCCAGACTGACTGTGATCTCTGTGTGCTCTTAAGGGAAATTGTACTTTACTGTGTGTGTACTTGTTATCCTCCCAATGTGGATGCCCTTCAATGGTGTTAGTGGTGAAGATAGAGGCTCCTCGATTACTGAGCCAGTGCAAGGGCATCACATGGCCCATCATCATTAGTGAATTAGACATGATTAGCCATACTGATAGTGATGGGAGATTAAAGGGTGGCAGCCATAATTTTATTTTTTGTAGCCATATTTCAAGACAAATTACAAAGAGGTAGATTGATTTTTTATAATTTAAAAAAAATCACTACTACTTTATGCAGAAATTTTTGTAAGATGGTAAATTTTATTTTTGATGCATATAAAAACATGCTGGAGAAACAAAATTATTCTATTATTTATATAAGACAATGCCATGAGACCCCTTACCACAATATTTAGAGTAAACAGTCTCAATATTGCAATGGTCAAACATTGATTCAATGTCCAAAAAAGTGAAATCTGACAGCCTGCCACACTAAACATTTTATGGGGGCTACATCCCTACACTCTAACATGGAAACTGTGGTTCCCCCCACCCCTGATGACTATGCATACTAATTCAGAGGCTGCTGTACCTAGGTGCAGAGAGAGAGAATACACTGAGATTGATGTAGTGGTTCATAGATATTCCAAGGCCGCTGAGTTTCCTAACCATTTTTGACTTGGGAATGCCCTCTCTCAGGCTGTACCTCATTTATCCAGGATAGGGGAGGGACAGATAGGGGAGGGCAAGGGATACAGCAAACATTGCTCAGGAGAATCAATGAACATGAAAAATTTTATTAAACAAACATTGCAGAAAGCATAGTTTAAGATGTCTCAGTAATCGTGTTTTCTCAGCTGCGGCCAGTAACTAAAAGTGATAATTCCCTATTCATTTACAACATTCTTGATTCATATACATGTAGTCTGCATCATATGTGACCCCTTTATATTTCACAATGCAGATAAAACCGAACTTGAGAGTTGTAGCATTATCTTATTCTTTTTCTTTTGGCTTTTTCCAGTCAGGGGTAGCCACAGTGGATCACCTGTCCTCTCATGATTGGCAGTGGTGTTTTACAGTGCTGAGTTACCAGCCCAGCACCCAACCTGTAGCATTATAATACTTTCAAATAAATGAGATAAAAGTTAACCAAACATACTTTCATAGATCTTGAGAAATGTTCTATTATTCTCTGTTTAACACTATTCACACCTGAAATAATTGATCTGATTAGCAGAGTTATAATAAAGTTATCATCAACAGTAAATAAAAAGAAGTTAATTTTAGGTTGGCAATTTATAAAATGTTGAATGAAATTCAGAGGACAAAGTCATATTGTGTTAGAGTCAATACATAGAAAAATACAGAGGAAAGGGTTATTTCACACTTCATAGATTAAAGCCCAGAATGTTTGCATAGCCAATATGTTACTGAACATGAGTATGCAGTGTAAAATACATAGGAAAAGAAGTATAAAGCATGAATCTTGCAACAGAGACATTTCAAATTGTTACATTGTGGTTATTTCATTAAACTACAGGAAAAAGTTCGCTATGCAGCAAAAGACTGTATATCCAATTAAAACTTCACAAAAAAATGGATTTTTTTTTTTTTTTTTTTTTTTTTTTACATAGGAAGCCTCCATGCACCCAGAAGTGGTTCTCACCACCCCTGGCTACTTATATATACCAACTTTGAGATTGCACAACAATGAGAAAGGGGAAACTTCTTAAACCTCTTTGCCTGATGATCACATACTAAGTTTAAGCCCACAAGTTTAAAGATATGATAATGGACCAAAACATTGTGATTAAAGAAATGTTCAGCAGATGATACTCCATTTTATATACATATATATATATATATATATATATATATATATATATATATATATATATATACACACACACACACACACACACACACACACACACACACACACACACACACACACATATATATAGAGGTTCAAACACACTGTGGTACAATACAATAGACAGACACACACACACACACACACACACACACACACACACACATATGCATATATGTATATCTGTATACGTTTGCATAAACTTATCAAAATCGTGAGTAGTTCACTAATTACAGACTGCTCCCTCTCTAAGGGCAACTTTTTTTGGAAGGGGGCTGCACCCTCCAAACTCCCTTCTTTAATACGATCAACTCCTGGGATCATATAGCAGTGCAGAGAATAGTACCTAATTACTGGTCATTTTGCCAAGTTAACACTATATACAGTCACACACACACACACACACACACACACACACACACACACACACACACACACACACACACACACACACACAAATACAAATACAGTAATGAGACTCTACATTGTCAAAGATAAAGTGGGCTACTGTGCTCCCAAATTCATTATTAATCTTATAGCTAGCTCATTTGATATCATATCTTTTGTGACTGCAAGCTAATGCAATTTAGCAGTTAACTTTCTTCTGGTAGTTGTTTCTGTAAGCATCTTTTCAGAGCAGAGTACAGATATACTTGTTATACTGTGAAAGCCTGTGCAAACCAGTCCTGTAAATCAGTTCTGTACATGGTCTTTAAGCCTGACTAAAGCTAGTGTGAGCTTCTTCCAGTCTGGGGTTGTCATTTTGGTGGAGGATATGGGAGAAATATGAATTAACTGAAGTTTCTGAACCAAACTGCCATATTATCCTATAATTTGTGATGTGAAATAAACCCTAACAGCATAGTTAATGCAATCTATAGAAAAATGCTATAGAAAAATCATTTCCAAAAGTACTAGAATGATATACCTTTCAAGAATTTGGAAACGGTAATTAAATAAACTGAAGGGTTTGTTTACGTGTCTAATTTTACTGACCTGATTAAGTAAATGCCAGTCTTTTGCCTGCTGATATTTTGTCATGGGAAACTATTGACTTACAAAACAATAAAAGTCAGTAGCATTTAAATGAGTGTGTAATATACTGCCAAAAAGTTCTAAAATAAAACAGCTGAACTTTGGACTGAGACAAATGTGCCTGATAAGATCAATGAACAATAGTGAATGCTATTTATTTTAGAATTTTGACTGTCCAAGAAGGCATATGGATTGTCAGTGTAATTCATGAATGTTCTAAAGTAGCAAAAAAGACATTTTTTCATATACTTAAAAAAGTGAAGATCATTTATTTAAGTCACCTGTATCCATTTGTAGAAGAAGAGCGGGCAAAAACAAATATTGCTATTACATATTTCCTGCTAAAACTAACAGTAGCTGCCTGTGTCAAAGAAACACCCATATTACTACAGTACAAAATATTAAATTTTAATGCAGACCCATGTAGCAATTTGTTTAGGGTAATCATGTTGTAGGATCACAGGAACAACACTAGGAAAGAAATTATAACGACCATATGTTGCCTGCCCATATATGCAATTAAGTGGACATACTTAAAAGTTCTTGCCACACTTTTAGTTTCATAGGTTCATAAGTAAATACTAGGCTAGCTGCCCTTGTATACTATTTTAAGACTAGCCAATTTTCCTCAAAGGTAAGAATCAAACCCTGTGCCTCGTGTATGTGAGATAAACAACTTAACATCATACCAACCTTCAACCCCAATAGAGTGGCCCATTCCCATGCCAGGAGTTGAACCCAGGCTGCTTGGATGAAAACCACAAATCTTATCCACTAGACCATATGGGACCCCTTTTTGAGTACTTAATAGTGCTCATCGTTCAGCATGATAACCATAGTGTCAATATGTGTCTACCATCCAGCTAAACAAAATTAGCCTTAAGGGTAGCAGAAGTAGTACTTTGCTTGTCTTATAGTTTTAACTTATTCCACAAGATGGAATAAATTGAGTTAGGAACTAGTGCATCCAGTGATTCTTGTTTATTTGTCAGCATAGATTTAGATTACTAGCATGGGCATTTGTAGATGCTTCAGCTTTGTGAAGAAATAGGAGGTTAAATAGAATTGGGTTTTTCATTACTCAAAAGGACAAACACAGGTCACCTCTGTGCAGGTGGTAGGCCACTGACTATATGAAGTTGTGCTATTCTATTAGGATAGTTGAAAGATTTAAGCCCTTTGATTATCTTAGTTAGAAATCTTTGGTCCTTTCCAGATCAGTGATATGCTTGCATTTGTACATACCAATTAAGGAACTGTTTTCATGATGATTCTTATAAGTAACAGTACAGTAACAGGATTACTGCTTTGGATCGTGAAGATATTCCTCTGGAAATTAACTGGACCATATAGAAGGATTCTATACTATGGTGGAAACATGATGAATGAATGAGAGACAGTGTTGTCCGCACAAGAACCCACCTAGGTATGTTGTGAATATATCTGTCTGGAGAGGACTATAGTTTATAATATATGAGGTGGGATCAGTTTTTTTTCTGAATACTGCTATGCTGTTCTTTTTGCATTTAATTCAAGACCATTTTCAGTGCAGCAAGTATGCATATATTCTAGCCCTTAATGGAGATTTTTAGTATCGGTGGATGAGCAGATAACAGTGCCTAGTTTGTAGTCAATAGCAAGCCAACTGCATTTCTGGGTTAGTGGCTTGGATGTCTGAAAATAATTCTAAACAGATGAGGGGAGGCCCCAGCACTGACTTTTGTAGTACCTCACTGGTAACTGTCTCATGTTTGGAGAAGGTACTAACAACATTCGCAGACAGAGGTCTGTCAGGTAGCCAGTTTGCAATACATCAGATAACATCTGCTGAACAGGAAACCAAACTGAATGGGGATCTAGATAAGTTAAGTTGCTGTTATCTGCATAAATGGGATCTAGTCTGATAGATTCCATGGCTTTACATATAAGACTGGTGCAACTGATGAGCCTATAATTACTTGGGTCTGTAGTGTGACCACCCTTGTGTAAGAGAGTCACAGTAGCTGTTCTCCAAGTATCAAAATAAACTTGTAGATAAGCTGAGGCTGAACAGCTTAAATAGAGCCTTGTATAGTACATAGGTTCATAGGTTCATAAGTTGGTACTAGGCTATCAGCCCTAGGGCCAATACGAGCCTAGCCATAACAATTCCCTGGCTATTTCTTCTCACAATATTTACTTCCCTGGACCCCTGTCTAGCAGGGTGACTGACATGATCCCTGGAGTGAATTTCCTATCTCCCATCCAATCGTCAAGTTTCCCTTTGAAGAGAGCCAAAGAGGCACTCTGCTTGACATGTATGGGCAGTCTATTCCAGAGTCTGGGAAGTCTCTGGGTCAGGAACCTATCCCTCCAGCATGTTTTGTTCATTGTGATGACAAGGTTTAGATCCCTGGAGCACATGGCTCTGAGGGATTGGGATTTCTTTAAGTGTAGCATGTCCAACAGCTTTGCATTTGACATGGCCTTGTATGTTAAGCAGAGATCGCCTCTGAGTAGACAATATGTGACAGAGTATAGCTGGAGCTTTTTTAGATGGTCAGCATAGGGCATCTGTTTTAGGCCTGTGATTTGTTTAGTGAGGTATTTCTGTGACCTTTCCAGTTGTTGCAGATGTCTTGAGAGGTACATACCAAATGGGGTGTTGTATTCTATAATGGGTCTAACGAGGGATGTGTACAGTGGGACAATGACCTCCTTTTTTCTGGATGAAAGCCCTTAGTGATGAGGTGTGCCACACAGAAGGATTTCCTGACTGTTGTGGTGATGTGGTTATCGAAGGTGAGACCACTGTCCCACATACTTGGGACTGATAAGAATGCAGCCTGGTATGTTGTCTGGTTCCATTTGATTCTTAAACTTGCCCCAAGGTGATTTCCGGGGAAACTACATTTTCAAGAACAGCAGGGGCAACAAGTGACATCAAGTTAGTATTAAATGTATCTGCCAATATACCAGCTATATCCTTGGGATGAGAATGAGTACAGAGAACTATGATTGGGTTGCCGATCATAACTTGCTTTTCATGTGTTTGATACATGCTTGCTAGGAAATTCACCTCAAGAGCAAAGCTCAAGAGGTCAGTCTTGGCATTCATGACAAGAACACATAATTAAAGGTTATAATTGGAGACCCGATCATAATTCTTTGTAGTACAGGGAGCTTGTTATGCTCCATGTATTACTAGCTACAGAAATAAAAATTCTAAGTGTTTCACTAGCTTCCAAAGCCAAAGCCATAAAGTACTTACCAGACAATGTTAGTAAGACAGTGTAATGAAGTCTGGTATGTTTACACTCACCTTGTCATTACTGTCAACTGTCCAGATTTTTGCCTCATATGTTTGGTCTGTTCCTCATAAAATCTTTAACTTTTTGACAAATTACCAAATTAATTCACAAATTAATGACATACATTTGAGTTTCAGACTTCATATCCTTCAGAAAATGCACACACATCCTGTTATTCCAGTTACTTTCTCAGTTTATAACAGGAAGCCAAGGACACATTACCAGTATGGAGAGCAGGCACAGACATATTTGATTTTTATTTTGCCACCATCTTTGCTAGTCAGTACTAGCAAATTTGACTGCCTAGTGCAAAGCCTGAACTTAATAAGTTAAGCAGGAGGTGCATAACATTTATTAAGGTCTGGTCTTGTGCTATAGGAGAGCTTAATTGATTTGTCTTTTTTCAGGATATCGGAGGGTAATCGCTATGCTCCATGCACTACAATATTATTATGGATGGGCTCAGTGCATTGTTGAACAATATTCTTTAATTTTCTGGCATAACTGAACAAATATTTGCAGTTTCCTTTATTTTCTGTAGCAACATTAAACTTCAACTCTGCTTTATATTTCTTAATTGTGCCCTTAAGTTCCTTGCTGGTATGTTTCAGTGTAGTCTTATGGTAGGGGGGGTATTAGTCTGTGAGATTCAATAAAACCTACACCATCATTTTCTACCATGTGTGCATCGCTGTGTGATGAGAACATGGTAGGTAACAATGAAATTCAGATTCAGTAAGTACCGTGTAAAGGCATGCACCACCATGCAAACAAGGTAAACACAGTGGCATGCCAATTACAACATAAACAGCTGAATTGCATGCTAATTAACCAACCCAACATGGTTTAGCTATCAACAAGCTATAACGCATCCGTGTAGACTCTGTGCTGGCTTTTCCTGCTGATTCCAACATTTTTGGAATACTGACCCAAAAAGGAGTCTACACAGATAGAATGTTAAGGGCTGCTGAAGCCAGTGCTGCTGCTCCTGCTGCTAATAGGCCTAGGCTTAGAAAAAGAAGAATTTTCAGGCCCTGTTTAAATTTTCACAACCTACATGATATGGAAATTCTGGCACACTACAGGGTGGACAGCGACACACTACAGGAACTCTGCAACCTCTGCTATCCTCAGCTCAGAGCCAAAGCTAACTGAGGGGAACCCATTCCAGTGAAAACAAAGCTATGTGTAGCCCTTAGAATCTTAGCTGCAGGTAACTTTCAGAGACCAAGAGGGACACGCTGGGGGTGTCACAGCATCAGCATCCAGGATCTTCCACCAGTTCCTGAATGCTATGCTCCAACATGTCAGTGACCACATATATTTTCCCCATAGTTCTGAGGAGAGGGCCAACAATATGCAGGAGTTCTACCAAGCAACACACTACCCTGAAGTATTGGGTGTCATAGATTGAACAAGTAGAAATTAAGGCACCACTCGGGGAACAGGGTAGGCTCTACATTAACAGAAAGGGCTACCACTCTATCAACTGCCAAGTCATGTGTAATATCAAGGGAATAATCTAACCTGACAGTTACCATGACTCACATATCTGGCACACCTCCCAGCAGTATCAGATACCCCACAGGGGCATTTACTGGGGGATGCAGGCTATGCACTGTAACCGTGACCGATGATACCCACCAGAAATGCACACACACCCACTGAAAAATGCCATAGTGAGGCACACTCTCAAACAAGAAAATATAATTGATTGTATATTTGGGCTGCTGAAGTCATGGTTTCGGCGCCTTGATACATCTGGGGGAACCCTGCAGTACAATCCACAGACATGCACAGAAATATTCACAGTATGTGCTATGTTACACAACATAATCCTGAGAAAACAGCTTCAGCAGGATCAGCAAGGGGAAGGAGAACACATCATACCACCAATGCCAAGTTCACCACAACCACAGGCAGATGAGGAGTTGCAGGGGGAACCACCAGCTGTTGTGGGTATAGACAGATGTAGGCATGCTCAGTATACCCTTGCATTGGCTAAAAGACAACACATAACACACTCACTCACCACCAATAGCCAGTTACCATTAGAATACCACAAGAATCTGTGCTGGGTCCTCAAATGTTTGCAAAATACTTCCCTGAAGCACAGGCAATGGTAGATGGCCTGTGGTTTACCAAGTTTGCAGATGACTGGTAACTGGATGCATTAAGACAGAGGCCCCCAATGATGGTAACATATTACAGAAAGAGCTGCCAGACAAATTATTAGTGCCAAACTCACAGACTGAACCTTTAAGCATACAATGGCTCACTGTCCCATTTGGCAATGAAGTACCCCTACTAATTATGATATACATAGCACCCCTCTAAGCTCAAACACAGTGTTGTGAGATTTGGGAACACATGTTGATAGCAATCTACACTTTCATCAATATATGGTCATACTGGTAATACACACATTCTGCATTGTGCACATCATACATATAGGCATCACATCTAAGACCAGAGTGGTCATACCTGTGCTGTACTCTACCCTTATCAGACCACTAATTGAATACAATGCTTCCTTCTGTCTGTACCTCAACAGACACCTGCAGCAATTTGAGAAAACACATGGTTGTTTCTAGAAGATTCCAGGGCCTCCAAACATGACATACATGGAAAGACTGAAGGACCTGTCAGTGCACTCAGTATCATACAGGCTGCTGAGAGGTGAACTATACCTGCCCTACAGAGCAATCTCAGACCCTGCCCTACTGGAAATGCTGCACATCTACAAGTTAAATGGAATAAGAATACCTTGGCTCAGGGTTCTCAACCTAGCCTGTTACATATGCAGAACATGCCGGGGAGACAGATGTAATCCCTCAGTGACTCACACTACTCTGTAATTGGTTCCCACTGCATGTGAATCAGTGGTCCTCGAAGACCCTGTTCAAGCGCAACATTGACTACTCGTTGGGTGATTGTAAAGTCATCTCTGGAGTGGCACCTATATCCCTCATGGACAGGGCCAGTTGGTGCTGTTCACAAAATTGCTGTGCTAGCAACAACCATCTAACTATACTCAAAAGAGTACTTGTGTTTTCACACAGCTAGGCTTCTAAATACCATAGGGCCATATGCTAGTAGCCTCCTATGTACATATGAAGCTATGAGCCTATGCAGGCCTCTCAACATTTTGTCTCCCACAAGGCCTGCTGATATCACCTAGTATAAATTCACCTGCAGTCATGTATAAAATTCAGACTTGTGCAGTGGCGCTTGTGTAAAGTTCTGTATTCTGAGTACTTAGATAAGAAGGGGTACTGTTCTCACTACAGTCAAGTGTGTGTGTGTGTGTGTGTGTGTGTGTGTGTGTGTGTGTGTGTGTGTGTGTGTGTGTGTGTGTGTGTGTGTAGCTAGAAAAGCAGTTGTGTGTATCCTACAATTACCACTCCAGTCCCATGGATTAACAGTATTTTGATGCTGGCACATGCTTATACATCCATTCCATGTAGGCCTCCCAACTTCTTCTCCCCAACATGCACTGCTGATGTCATTCACTAAAGATGATTTGCAGCCATATAAAAGTCAGACGTGTGTTGTGGCACTTGCGTAAAGAACTGGGATCTATAGTCTGTGCACTGAAGTAGGAGTTCTGCTCTCACTACAGTCAACTTTGTATGTCTAGCCAGAAGAGCAGAAGTATGTATTCTGTAGTTACTGCTTGTATCCCATGAATTGACAGTATTTTTATACTTGCACATACCTACAGATTAATTCCATGCAGACCTCCCAGCTTCTTCTCTCCAACATGCTCTGCTGATGTCAACCATTATAAGTTGACCTGCAGCCATAAAAAAATCAGAATTGTGCCATGGTGCTTGCATACCATACTGAGTTATGTAGTCTACCTAGGTAGGGAGGGGTTCTGTTGTCACTTGCATGACATTGCAGAGAGCATTTTATACCAGCATGTGGGACACTTCTCCTCAACAGACACTGCTGATGTTATCAGCTATAATATCATGTCTGAGACAGTCCAAGTCAGACCTAAGCTGTGGTGCATGCGTAAAGTACTGTGTTCTGTAGTCCGTGTACTTTGATAGGTAGGGATCTAGTCTCACTGCAGTCAAGTGTGTGTGTGTGTGTGTGTGTGTGTGTGTGTGTGTGTGTGTGTGTGTGTGTGTGTGAGCTGCTGCTTGACATTACAGAGGGCATTTTACACCAGCATGTGAGACACTGTTATAGTCTCTTCAGTAGACATTGCTTATGTCATCAGCTATAAAGTGTTGCCTGAGACACTCCAAGTCAGACTTGTGCTAAGGCACTTGCATAAACTACTATATTCTGTAGTCTATGTACTTAGATAGGTAGAGGTTCTACTCTCAATGCAGTCAACTGTGTGTGCATTTGTGCACTTGCTTGACATTAGAAAGAGCATTTTTACAACAGCATATATTCTCCTCAACAGACTCTGCTGATGTCATCAGCTATAAAGTGTTGTCTGAGACACTTCAAATCAGAGTTGTGCCATGGTGCTTACATAAAGTACTGTGTTCTGTAGTCTATGTACTTTGATAGATATGGGTTCTGTTCTCATTGCAGTCAGCTGAGTGTGTGTTTGTGCACTTGTTTGACCATAGAGAGAGAGCATTTTACAACAAGAAGAGGAACATTGCTTTTACCATCTTCCTCTCAACAGACTCTGCTGATTTATGGATGTCCAGTATGCACATCAGGGCAGGGTCAGAGATATCCTGTAGTCTAGGCACAAGTCACCTCATCCTTTCCAATACAGATTTCAGGAACAGGGCTTTTAGTATATCCACGTATGTCATGGCATGGTTTGTAGGACCTGTATTTTTTGGTGTGAATCCCTCATGATCTGTCCAGCTGCTGCAGATGTCTGGTGAGGTACATGCAAAAGAAAGCATTACTATTTAGATGAGGTTTGAGTACAGTGCTGTTATATCCTCCTCAGATCTGGATACAATGTTCTGACTTCTGAGGTACATGACATAGCCTTTCCATACCACTGTGAACACTTGGACGAAGTTCAGATTGCTATTTATTTGCATTCCCAAATCTTGTACCACTAGTTTCAGCATAGGCAGAGTGTTGTCAATGGTGTATTTAATAGGAAATTCCAATTTGCATAGGGCACAAATCCTGACACATTCTGTATTTATTAGTAGACAATGTGGCTTTGGCACCAATCATTTGTGTGTGTTAGACTGTCTTGTACTATAGTCACATTGCTTCAGTTTTTCTGAAGTTTTTTTTTTAAATGAAAGTTTGCATTGATATATATGCATCAAAAAAATAACAATCAAAATAAAAGCACTAGTAGGGAAGTGCAAACTAGGAATCTTGAATAATGTTGAAAGACACTCCCTAGGTTTCAATAAACTCCATGTAGGCTTCGCATGGAACATAGTCCATCTGGAGGGTATGTTGAAGTGTGTATCAGACAGTGTCTGGTAGGCGTATGTTCTGAGTCATGCTATAGGTGATCTGTGATGTTCTCACAGCCCATTGTTTATGTGTGATAGGCCTGAATGAAGGTAGCATGGTGCATACTGCCTATCTTGATCTGTCCTAAGGTTTGGACACAATCCCCCTACTTGGGTATCATTAACAAACTATCAGCTGGGGATTAGCACTTACATCACTAGATGGTTAACCAATTTTCTCAACGATAGACCACATACTGTAAAAGTTGGTGAATCAACCTCTACTATTGCAGTTGTCACCATTTGTGTACCCCAAGAATCTCTGCTGGGCTATATACTGTTTGGAATCTATTTCTCAACAGTCCAGGCTAAGAAAATATGACCTGTAGCTTACCAAGTTTGCTGATTCATGCATATTTGTTGAAATCATTGAGTCCACCATAATATTTGAAAAACCCTGGTGGTCTGTGTGGCATTCCACTCAATCCCATTAGCCCAGTATGCTGTAATGTACATGTACACTGTCCTGTCCTGTCACTGCAACATAATACATTAATATATGAAAAACCCTGGTGGCCTTTGTGGCATTCCACTCAATCCCACTAGCCTTGTATGCTGGAGTGCATGGATGCACTGCTTGTCCTGTACCCACAACACAATACATTAATGTATGAAAAAACCTGGTAGTCTGTGCGATATTTTACACAATCCTGCTAACTCAGTTTGCTATCCTTTAGTTCACTATCTGTGTAGCTTTACATGGTTTCCTGGCCACCACAAGACCCTACTTGTTTACATTTGAAGGTGAGCCACAGCATGAATATTCATTAAGCACTGCTGCTCACCATGCAAACACATAACCTCCATGTAGGCTTCATGCGAAGCCTACATGGAGTTTATTGAATCCTAGGGAGTGTCTTTCAACAGTATTCAAGATTCCTAGTTTGCACTTCCTTAGTAGTGCTTTTATTTTGATTATTATTTTTTTTTGATGCATATATATCAATGCAAACTGAATATAGCTGGTTATTATAATTTACTGTCTTTTGCCAGGTGGGTCTGATGCATGTTGGCAATCACATAATGGAAAAACGCGGTTAGCGGGTTAATGAGCAGTCTTCAACTTGCCCATAAAAAGGTCAGGGTAGCGTCTTAACATCGAGTAAGCTTAGCCAAAAGCTGCATAATCATCAAACTTAGTCATGCTTTTTGTTTTGTATTAGAACCATGGCTGTTTAATCTACGACGGTTGACTCGGTTCGTTCTTTCTTACATTCGATCACTGAGTTTCTGTATCTAAAAGCTGCTTAGTGGATTATTTAGCTTGCTGTCCTTTTTAATAAAAGGAACATACTTTGTTTCTTCTTCCACGCTAGACCGAGCACTTTTTAAATAAAGATTTTGCTCTGGTAACTCAATTCAAAGAAGCTGAAAAGGCTCCAACATTGCACTACTCTCATGTACACTGGTATTGTGTAGCTCCGCTAAACAGTCTCTATCAGTGTGAAATTACTGGACCTACAATTATACTTTAGAGACGTATAAGGTCTCCTGGCCCATCTCGCTATTACAACAGGGTGTTTCACTCTCTAACAGTTAGCGACTCCTACACTACCATGGACAACCCGAGTCAGGGATTTGCTCTGTGATATGGTCCACTTTTAAACATGTTCAATGGAGCGCTACATCTACAGCCACTCCCGTAACAAGTACACAGAACTTTTTGTTTTGCACCCATGTGTTGTTGGCCATAGTTTAACATTAACACAGACCCAGGGGCTCTTTCCTTATCAAAGGTGCTCTAGCAGTAATTAATGTACATACATTCTCTGCAGTTTCTTAGCGAACATGCACACAAACAGATAGCTTCCGTCTATTAATGTTGGGCTTCTATAACCTGGTCCATGCATAAGTGGTTGCTTAATGTATTTCTGCTACCTCAGTTCTCGAATGGACCTGTAGAGTTTTTGTAAGCTGAATGATTGTTTTGTGTTTGCTTAGCGTACTCACCTACTGTCATATTTTTTGAAAGTTTAGAGTATTGTCAAGGTGAATGCTACACCACTGGTCATTTTGTTCACTTCAACCTGTGTATTCTGCTGACCTGTATAGTTATTGATAAGCGGAGTAGTTGTACTTGTTCTTTTAAACTCTCACCAGGAACTCCATCTACCTTGTACATGCCTGCACTATCTAATAAGCATATTAAGTCAAATAACAAATGTTTACCTGGCAAATGTGATATTTTAATGTATTTTCCTAACTAGTACTTTGCCTTAGTGTGTGTCTTGTACTACTACTTACATCACCACTTTTTCTCTCTCTCTGCACCCAGCACTACAACGACTGACCTGCACTTGGTCTTGGGTTACCTACCTGTCCAGGATTGCTGCCTCTTCCCCAAGAAAAGGAACATTGCCAAAACTTTTTGGACCTATTTTCCCTAAAGGACAAAAGAAAGTACATTTTATACTGACTGTATCCAAAAGTTACTAATGTTATTTTCAACTCAGGTGTATCTTGTTAAACCCAAAGCCAGGACAGCCAGCAGCCATACCCCCCCCCCAACCACTAGAATACCCACCCTTAAGTCTCCCTTTCATAACTCCTGTGTTACCCTACCTCTATAATTAGAGCTATATTTTACAGCTGCAAGTCCATTGAGTAGCTCTGGTTATAATACAATCCTCGCCCACTAAGTGGCTCCCTCCTCCCAGGTCTTTTTCCCCTTGCAAATCTAACTCCATTGTACAAACTTTCTCACAAACATCCATTAGACTCTACACTTTTGTTATATGATAGACAAACATCCATTAGACCCTATACTTTTGTTATATGATAGACCCATTCCCACCCCACTACTTCCATATATTTCTAAGCTGCCCAACATCCCATTTCCTTTTATACTTACCTTAACAATCAGCACTCCACTGATTGTTTTCCCTGCACACTGTTCTTCTCTGGCTCTTCCCGCTCCGTTTGCCCTCCGGGCTCACTCCGCTCCCCTACCCTGCCCCCAATTCCCACACGCCCCCACTACTACTAAACTTATACTACACAAACCCCTCTGCTCCTTAATTGACCACTCCTACTAAACTCTCTCATCCTATCATAACTTATCCCCCACACATCCTTTCACTCACTCCCACTTTCCCCTACACTCAAAACTCCTCCATCACAACCCTATATTTCTCTCAGGTCTAACTACCTCCATACCCACCATGTATCCACCTACTCCTTCGTCATCCCCAAATCTGAAACCTTTGTATTACCTCATGCCCCCACTCATAATACTTTACCTTCTCACTGCCTATGAAATGCACCACCTGCCTAATTTTCAACACTGTACTTCCAGCACAAACATCTACATCCAAACACACACCCCTCACACATTTCAACTCCACTTCCACACCCATAGCACAACTCAAACTCCACTCTATCCTATACCACCAAAATACTTAAACCCAAGAACTAAAACCTATTACCAACTCCTACTAAAGTTCAACAAACTCATACAAAGCCTACGTAACCTCACAGCTGACAGTGACATCCATCCTAACCCTGGCCCAAGCTCAACAACTACCACTAACCCCACAGATAAAATCCCTACCAACCTAAGATGCTCACTTAATGCCCCAAAATCTTTTCTAGTGTGCCATCTAAATATCAGAAGTATAAATAATAAACTCCACCACCTACATGCACTCCTAGATATACATTCACCAGACATTTTCTGCCTAACAGAAACCTGGCTTAAACCCTCTATCCCTGACAATGAAATATTACCACCCCACTACAGTATAATAAGACAGGACCATAAAGGGAAAAAAGGAGGTGGAGTAGCCATCCTATATAAATCCTCTCTAGAGTTATCCACAATCAGCACCCCGCTTGACCTAACAACTACCAACACTGAAACTATAATCTCAAGAATTCAACTTAACAAAAACAAATCAATAAACATAGTATGTAGTTATATTCCTCCAGGCAATAACATTAACACCTTAGAAACCACACTCCAATGGTTATCCTCAAACCACCCCCAAGAAACAATAGTACTTGGAGACTTCAACATTGATTGGACAACTTGTTCAGCACACATCCCAACCACCCATATTAACTTACATGGTTTCTCACAAACTATTACAACCCCCACCAGAATCAACAAATCTAACAAAAAGGAAAGCATTATAGACTGGATCTTAATAAATAACAAACCCCAGCTCTACAAAGCAGGCACCCTACCTGAGGATATGAGCAACCACCTCCTAACCTACATAATTAGAAAAAGAGACAACATGCCCCTCCACACCAGCTTTAAAACCCTCAGGTACACAAAGAACTTTAACCTAAATAGTTTCTAATCTGATCTAGGCCTATGTAAATGGGCCAGTCTTAAAATTCTACCCCTTGACCAAGCAGTTTCAGAATGCAACACTACATTCCTAGCCATCTTAGACAAGTATGCTCCCACACGCAGAATCAGAACCAAAAACAAAATAGCGCCATGGCTAACCAATACTACCAGACAAGAAATTACTAACAGAAATAGAGCATGGTCCTCACGGAAAGCTACCAAATCCCCACAAGCCCACTTAACATACAAGCAGGCAAGAAATGAAGCTAAAAGATCTACACTATTAGATAAGCAAAACTGCTTTTGCAATTTACAGCAAAAGCATCAAAATCAGCCTCAAAAATTCTGGTCAGGTCTAAATAAGCTGCTCAACCCAGGTAAATCTTCTACCCCAACCCCCTCATCTACCATACAACTACCCCCTGATTCAGTAGCTAATAACTTTAACACTTTTTTCACTGAAACCGTCAAGTCCCTAGCCAATAATCTATCTCCCTCCTCTTCATCTACCATCCCTCCTACTCACACATGCCCCCCACCCTTAAAATTTGAGCCTATCCCCACTGACTATATCAAACCTTTACTCAAGAAATTAAAACCTACCACCCTTGCAGCTGACCTACTACCCGCAGAATTCCTACAAAAAGCTGCTAAAGAAATAGCTTACTCTATCTCCATCTTAATCAATCGTACAATCCAAGAATCCTACATCCCCCCCATTTGGAAAATCGCTCACATTCTTCCACTTCATAAGGGAGATAACTCCACAGAACTCTCTAACTACAGACTTATCGCAATACTATCTCCCCTAGCCAAAATAATGGAAAAATGCATACAGAAGCAACTATTAGGCCACCTTACTCACCATTCTCTCCTAACCTCATCCCAGCATGGTTTCAGACCAGCCCACAGTACCACCATTGCCCTTCTCTCCTTCTCTCACACAATAAATCACAACCCTAATCAAAACATGCTCTCCTCTGCTCTCTTCCTCGATCTATCAAAAGCATTCGACATGGTAAATCACAACTTACTCTTAGAATCTCTAAAATCACTGTCCATAGATAACCCAGTATGCAACTGGTTCCACTCATACCTGAAAGATCGACAACAAGCTGTCTTGTGGAAAGATAAACTATCCCCCCTTCTACCTGTCACCCTTGGAGTACACCAAGGTTCTATTCTGGGTCCCCTTCTTTTCTCTATATTCATCAATGATCTGCCCAAAGTCATACCACAGGCAACTACCATACAGTACGCAGATGATTCTACTCTAATCTGCACTGCCTCAACTACCACAGAATTACAATTCATAACCCAGACTACCTTCAACAAAGTAGAGAACTGGCTTAATAATCGTCTTCTCTTATTGAACCCAAACAAAACCAAACTACTACTTTTCTCCCCCACCCATAAGCTAACACCACCAATAATTACAGTATCTTCAAACAATGGCACCATAATCTCTCCTGAACCAAACACTAAACTACTAGGAATAATCATTGACAACAATCTTAATTATAATGCCCATATAGACAAAACCATAAAAACAGTAAATATAAAAATAGGCTCCATGTACAGGATAAAGAAATTTCTAACCCCAACTGCCAGAACCGCAATAGCCCGCACACATCTTCTATCTTCTCTTCTATATGCCTCACCCATCCTCACTAATCTATCTAAAGCAAACCTCAACGAAATCACCAGCTGCTATAACAATATAGCTAGATTTGCCACAGGCTCCACATACAGAACCCACCATTGTCATAACCTTCACAAATTAGGCTGGCTAGAACTTCCCAATCAATTATTTTATAACCAACTCACAGTTGTACATAAAATCCTCTACCAACCTACCAGTACCCCTAGTCTATCTAAACTTATAACCCCCTATAACAACCTAACATCCCTACGCTCATCCAGCAGAGTGCTAGTACAAACAACCAAAGCCTATATCTCAGCTGGAGATTCATTGTTTTCCATCTCTGCTGGGAAAAATGGAACTCCCTGCCTCCAGAAGTAACCACTAATAGCTCCTTCCCTCAATTCAAAATTTCCCTGAAAACACACATGCACAGAGTCTGGCTATGTCCATGCCTAAATCCCAACTAACTATATAAAGTAGACTGAGATAATCAAACTTTACTCATGCTCATATCTCAACTCTGACTAACCTAAAAACACACCAATAAACATTTTAGACCAAACTTAGCTCTCAATTGTGGTTTCCCTCTTCTCCTTCTTAGATGACTATACTAGACTATACTACCATCTCTATTTCTTCTTCATCACTCGCTAACTGAAAATTCTTATCTTTCAGACATACCTCTCTAAAACTGTTTTTTCCCTGTATATTTACTGCCTAAACGATAATGTTTTTATCTCCTATCTATTTATAACCAATATATATCTTTTGTCCTTGCCCAACTGTTAACCTTATAGAGATCCTTGTAACCTGCATTTTTTAAGTAGTATAAATAGATTCATTGTTAAATTTTAGATATGCTATTACCTAAATTTTTATTGTTACTACATTTTTCATAACTTGGAGCTTTTCTCCCCCCGGGCCTCCGCTGTAAATGGATATATATCCAGTCAGACTTTTCCCGGTTAACAAATGTAAAATAAAATAAAATAAATAAAATAAAATAAATTTTAAAAAAACTTCAGAAAAACTGAGACAAATAAGAAGGAACCAGTACTAGAAACTTGCAATTTGAGTACAACGGTAGAATAAAATTATGAAATCTTTGTTAAAGAAAAACACTGCAGTGTATATAAGGCAGTGGTGCATAAGTCAGCATGGAGTTATTACGGGAGGATTAAGGTGCTTTAACAGAGAAATTAGTCTGGTGGACTATAGAAACGCTAATGTGAATTACACTGGTATGCAGCAAGGCATTCAGAAGAATTTCACAGAAAATGCTGCTGAAGAAGTTCACCAGCATTAGTGTGGGTTCTACAGGGGTGTCATGATTAAAATGTGGCTATACTATAGAGCAAACTGGTTACAGACAGAGGGCTTCATGGATCACTACTGAATCTAGTCTCTTGCATCGTTTATATATCAAACTAGAGCAGGTCTGCAAGGAAGATTATGTCTTTTTGCTTGTGACTTAAGATATTTTAGTTGAGTGACTTAAGACAAGGGATTCAAATGATGGAACAGACTTCGCAATTATGCAAGAACTGCATGAGACTGCAACTAAAATTCAGCATAAACATTGTATGCAGTCTATAACCAAACATACCTTTCAACTGTCCAGATTTTTGCAGAATATCCATGACTTGGCCTCATATTTTTGTATTGTTGTTCATAACAGTTTTTATTTTCTCGTAGAATGCTGAGGATTACAGTAATCAACAGTATTCAGTAATGGCAGACATTAGAGTTTCATAATTCTTATTGTGCAGAAGCTGCATGTAGATGTAAAACCTATTGTTCTAGTAACTTGTTAATTTTATTTGTGGAGTATTTAAACATTCCTGATTTTGGCCTTTTAGTCCCCATTTTTTGGATTTACTCAGAACTGTTGAGCACAAAAGTTGAGAGGTATGTAGAAAAATTCTCTTCCAACTTCCCCCCACCCATCTGCTATCTGTTACCCCCACCTCAAAATCCCAACCCCAAATTCCCGATCACATCCCCTCTCCTGAAATACTTTAATCAAAATCCTTGTGACACTTTTCAAAATTAGAAATATCAGCCCCATAGGTCCTGTCAATATCCCTGTTTGCTGAAAAGTGCTAAGTCTCCTCAAGCAAAACCCCCTCCATTACCTCTTCATCCTGAACGTCTCTACTTGTTACATCACTGATGAGTGTAGAATAGTTATTGTTGTAGCCTTATGTAAAGGTGCTCCTCAAATGACCCGGGAATCGCAAGTCTGTTAGTTTCACCAGTATTATATGCAAGGCTATGAAAAATATTATAGCTGAACTTAATAAACAACATTAAAGATTACCTTATATCCCTGAATCCATACCAGCTTTGCTTTGTAAAAGGTAGATCATGCCTATTTAATTTGATTGCGTTCTTTGAAAGGGTCACCAAGGCCACAGATAAGGGGTATATAGTCCACACTGCTTACCTGGACCTTGCCCAGGCCTTTGAAACTAATCACATTCTGGTATTATTGACAAACTTTAACAACTCAGCAGTGACCCAAATACAGTTTACAGGATAGGTAACTGGTTACCTGACAGAATTCATACCAGGATGGCTTCTAATTATGCCAATTTAGTTTTGGCTCACTGGGAAAACAACATTATGTCCAAGTTCACCAATAGACACAAAATTGTGAGTTACCATTGTTTTATTGATGATTTGTTTTTATTTGGAGAGGAACACCAACTGAGCTCTTGGTGTTTATTGAAGACATGAACAACAGCACCTCTTTTTGCATTTTACTGGTAGCTGGGACAATTTTAAGATTTGTTTTTTTAGATTTAGAGGTTATTAAAGAGGAAGGTAAAGATTTTTTGGGGTCCAGCATCAGTTATAAAAATGTAGCAAGTAATGGTCTTTTAAGTTATTCTAGTATGCATCCCACTTATGTGAATTACAACATTATAAAGGGGCAGTTAGTAAGACTTAATAGACTTACAAGTGACAAAGCACAGTTAGATCTGTTAGTGCAGGAACTGCATTTTAGATTTCAAAACAGAGGGTACCCTTCAAAAATTATGCATGACATTATTAGTACAAACGAAAAGGAGGGGCTGAGAGGAAACACACAGGACAAGAATGACTGGGTTACGTCAATGTTGTTAACCTTTACCGTAGACAGAAAAGAAATAAAAAATATAGTGTCCAACAACTGGAGAATATTAGTTTCTAACAGTGATCTTCAGATGGTAGTAGGAGAAGTCCCCATTTCTGTTAACACAAGAGCAACGAATTTCAAAGAAATGTTACAGAGTAGACCAATAAATAAAGCCCCAAGTTAACACAGGTACTTTTAAATGCAAAAGCTGCAATTTTTGTAAATACATTTCAGAGGGACCAGAATTTGATATTGTAACCCAGAACAAGAGGTGGCATGTTCCAGGCATTTTCAATTGTAAATCTACCTTTGTGGTATACATGGCAAAATGCTTCACCTGTTTTTTGTTTTATATTAGGAAGACCAATAGGCAACTTAAAAACAGGATGTATGAACATTATTATGCCATTAGAAAGAGAAATATGGACAATGCTCTTTATAAGCACACTTTAAACTGTGTGGGTAACAATGACAGTGTTAAGTTTCTTTTCACGGTTATAGATCATGTTTCAGTGGATTTCAATGGAGACAGAGATGGGGAACTAGATTTTAGAGAGTTCAAATGGCAGGTTCTTTTGGATGCATGCAGGGCACCAGGGCTTAACAATGGTGTCAACTATAAAGCTGTGTTGAAAAGAAAAGCCTGAAATAATAAATGTAAATAGTTTATATGCTTGTTAAAAATGAATGCATTATTTAGGATGTATTTTATACACAAACACACACACACATATATATATATATATATATATATATATATATGTGTGTATATATAGATATATATATATATATATATATATATATATATATATATATATATATATATATTAAGTTTTAAGAAAACTGAGATCTGATTGGTTTGATGTGTACTGATGATGCTATAAAAATGGGACAGATTTTTAACAGCTTGTTCTGATGAAGGCCTAATTTTTGGGCTGAAAGCACTAAACCAGTGGATTAAAGTCTTTTTTTGTATGACAGTGCTTCACCATTACTTGTGGTTTTCCTTTTAATTTTACAAAAGTTATATAAGGTGTGAGACAAGTCTGCAGTTTTTTTCTAGAATTCATACCATGCTCTAGACAGAAAAGCATTACAAATGGTA
This sequence comes from Protopterus annectens, assembly GCF_019279795.1. Taxonomy (NCBI): domain Eukaryota; kingdom Metazoa; phylum Chordata; order Ceratodontiformes; family Protopteridae; genus Protopterus; species Protopterus annectens. Next base: position 1,086,778,937 of record NC_056730.1, on the reverse strand, counting down.
TCTTACTGGGTTCTCTCCTGGACCTTTGTCCTCTTTCGTACATTTCTATAGCATGAAAGCTGATATCAATAGCATATGGTAAACCAAATTTGCTGAAGATTGTAAACTTAGGATACTTCTCAGGTCTTCTTCTGATGCTCAAATTCTCTACCAAGGCTACAACAAACAAATGTTTGGTGTGTTAATCATAGGTTGACCTTCAATGGTATGAAATGCAGTATAGTATCTTTTGTTAAATATATTAGCTCTGCTTACCATATAGATAATGTCTCAGATGAATCTGTCTTCATCACAGACCTGGGTACCTTTGCTAAAATCAGACTATACTTTAACTACCATATTTCAATGGTGGTTAGAAAATCTTTCTACCTAGCTCAGTTGATCCTTTGTGATATCTCTTCAGAGTCCAAAGAAAAGTTGTATTGTCACATTATTCCTCCCTTATTAGGCTCATCATTGAATACAATGCCCCTTTGTGGTATTTACCTCACTAAGCAACAAACCAGCTAGAGAGACCTCAATGTTTTCTCACCAAAACGATTTCTGGTCTCAGAACCCTTAACTATTGAGATAAATTAAAAGCTCTGTCCCTCTATTCAGTATCATATAGATTGCTAAATGGTGACCTCTGCTTAGTCTTCCTCACTCTGAATGACCTACCATCACTGTTTGAACTCTTCCACTTAAACAAAACCATTGGTAAGGGAGACACCTGCTGTGGAGACCTAGACCACGTGAACATCACTAAATGGTGCTACAGCTATCCAACCCAGCATAGTTTCCATTTGTGAAATAGGCTGCCAATACATATAAAGCAAAGTACTTTTCCAGGAACTGTTAAAACCAGTCTCGAAAACTGAATTTTCATCTGAGATGTGTGAGGCAAATATACTTAAGGGAGGGCATTGTTAGTCTCTTTTTTTAATTTCTCCAAGCCTTTTGGGTTTCTATTAATATGACAGGAATGGACCGCAATCCTAAGTCAAAGTATGATTAAAGTTCATGAAATTAGTATTGTTTCAATCTTTGATGTCAGCTAGAAGTGCTGTTCGTACACCCGCAATGTGCCCAGTAATTACTCCTGCAATTTGTATAGATTTACATGTATTGGTAACATGTCTAAATGCTACTGTAGATTCTTTTTATAAGACTTGTTGGTCCTACTACTGTTGGAACTGTCTGGGTATCTTTCTTTCACATTACTCTTGTTTCTGCATGCAAATCCTGATATTTTATGACTTTGTGTCTCTCCGTATGCAAGACACTGTAGTCACTGGGTGTAGTAAATTCAATGATCAATGCTACTTTTGTCTTCCTTTCATGGACTCCTGTATCTGGCTTTCTTGCATCTGTCTTTTGAACTGTTGGTAATGGATGATCCCATGTGATGTAGACTTCATAATTTTTTGATAGCGTGTGGATCATGTTTCCAGTGTTTTTCAGCTACTTCACTGCCATAAAGCTAAGAAAAAAAGGCTTTTACAGACTGTGTGGCAGCTTACATAAATTCACCACATTCTTAATATGACTTCTGCAAACTGAAGGAGGCAAATGAGAAAAGAGAGAGAAAAAAAAAAAATTTATATATATTTTTTGTTTTTATAACATTTGTATCTTCTAATTTGTCCCATTATCACCTTTTGTATTTTTAATTGGATGTATTATGACTTTGATATGTCTATTTTATGTCTTTTCCTGGAGTTTTCTCCCCGGGCCTCTACTGAAAATGGACATATATCCAGCTAGACTAACCCGGTTAACAAATGTAAAATAAAATAAATAAAAAAATAAATAAATGGTTAAAATCTCAATGACCACTTTCTTGTGAGAGTCCATTGTAACACTCTCATGTAAAATTTAGCTAGAGGGACAAAAGTGATGGAGTCTTCCATCAAGCCTAGAAGGCCCAAAATGCACCTAGCTGGGGGCTTTGATAGGAGAGTATCCTTATCATTCTATGTCAGCCTCAGACAGACTCCTGGAGGACTGCACCAATCCCAGAGATGAAGATGTACATTGGGGCCTTGACGTTCACTAGAAATACCTTTCCTTCAAGAAAGGTGACTTAAGCCTGGGGCTAACAGGTTCTGGGGAATACCTGGGCCATGGAAATGGAGTGGGAGGAGACGTAATCTTGGTAGGGTCCAAAACTGGGGCTGGATCTGACAACTTGGAAATCTTAGAAACAGGTTCAGATGGGCCTGATTGGTCTGGAGAGTGCTTCCTGGAAAAGTCTTTTTCTTTCTGTTTCTTCTACTCCCAGGCTTAATTTTTCTATTTTTCCTTATCCTTAGACTTCTCCCTGTTGTTCTTTTCTGAGGTCATTTTTAATGAAGGAGAAGAAGATGAAGATGATTTGGGAGAACTTCTCCCACTGTGGCAGGGGTAAGCCTCTTAAGTGCGAGTTTGGTAATGCCTGTCCATCAAATCTCTGGCCCTGAAGGCAGCACAGCCTGAACAGAGCTCCTCCAGGTGAGAAGCTCCTAAACAATACGCACATTTAGAATGAACATCTTGGTGAGGGATTTTATACCCACAAGTGACACATTTCTTACCTCATTCACTCCAATGGAGCTCAGGAAGTTTGTAACTTCCAATGGGTGGAGCCTAAGCATTTTGACAGAATCAAATTATGTGCTCACATTTCAAACAAATGTTCATATCTGTGGAAGCACAGGGGTTATGAAAGAAGTATAAATGGCAATCTCTTCAGCACCAACTATTTTTATAGTGATAGTATTCTTTAGATTCTAGGTCTTAAACTAAATTTTATAAGTCACAGTAAACACCGTAACTATTATGTTTGTAATATTTTGTAAACAATTTACAATATGTCATCAACCACTCAAGCTACACAGATATTGTCAGTAACATTTTATTCATCTAGCTGAAAGCTTTCATATGAGGCCAAGGACTTCTGTTTGTGTGGCTTGGTTATTGAGATATTTAGAAAAATGTGAAAATTATATCTGTATAGATTAATGTCATAAAAACAACAGTTAAAATTCTATGTACATGTATGAAACAGAGGTCAAATATTAATGCAGTCGAGTTTACCATTGTGTAAATTTTCAGATTAAATCTTTTAAAATCTTGTATATAGCATGGTTTTGGAATTATTGATGCAAAAATGAACAAGCAATATTTGACACCTAGAGGCATAAGTAGGAGGTAACTGCAGATGCACCTGGAAGCGTCCCTCAGATATAATGAGTTTAAAGCCTGATGGCTTATCTGACATCCTGACTCTAACAAAAAAACAAAAAACAAACACCAATAACATTACTACTGGTAGTAACAGTAAAACAACAATAAACCACCACTAGAAAAGAGCTATGAAAGTGATAAGACTGTCTAACAATCTAAGACTAACAGCTACATGAAAGTCAGAAAGAAAAGTGGGAAACAATACTAACTTTCTACAAGAGGACAAAAATATTTTTTTTTAATCAGGGAGGAAAGAAGGTGAAAGAAGAAAATTATAGAGAAAAACCCAGAAAGGTAAATAAATGTTAATCAAAAACCAATTATCTGCACCTAAAAACCTTCCACAAGCACCGAGCCAAGATATCTGCATCTGTAGCTTTTGAGCAGCAAGCCAGATCTGTGGTAAATCAGTGCCAGGAGAGGAATTATGGGTAAAGGGAGGAGCCTGAGCCTAGAATCCAAAAGTGTGGAGAGTGGCCGAAGTAAGATCTGCGCATATCTGAGGACCCATCAGTTGAGGATGAATGTAAAAGACAACATTGGATTAGTTATTAACAGCCAAAAAACAGCTCTTGGCCTTCTTGACTGATATTTGTTGAGACATGATCTACAGTGTTTGAAATTCTGCAGATGCCATCCTTTCAAGAACATGTACAGGATAGAACACTTTACAGAAAGATAACAAAACGATCTGTGTTTTGCACTAGATTTCACAGACAGGAAGAAAGTGACAAACAGAGACAGAAAAAAAAGAGAGAGAGATTAGAATAATTTATCTGTGGTCTGCTAGTCTCCTAGGACACACTGGCCACAGTTATAAGTTATCAAATTGAATTACTTGAGCAATTCAACTGACTGAGACAGAATTAGCCACGTGCAGATTGGAGAAGCAGGTGAAGAAAAGAATGAGGATGGCTGCATGCACATCTAATTTCTGGTAGGGCATGGCAGTGTTTAGTGTTTGCATCGATGATGGCAGGAAAAAAATAAATATATACCAGCACATGCAGGGGAAAGGATAGAAATCTTGACAGCATGATATGGGGTTTTGCAAGGAAGGGTGTCCATACCATGAAGCATCTACACCATGGTAATATGGAGGGCTGTGTAATGACACAAGAAACCAGCAGAACTGCTAGTATACAGAAGTAACAAGAGGGACCATGGTGTTATGAGTGGAAAAGTAGGTCAGAAGAGGGGGTAGGTAGCAGATTTACAGGTACGCTTGGAACAGTAGCCAGCCACTGCTGCCATGTGATGACACACTGAAACAATGTCCACTGCTCCTCCCATCAAGCAGTTCCTCAAAGGTGTGTGTGTGTGTGTGTGTGTGTGTGTGTGTGTGTGTGTGTGTGTGTGTGTGTGTGTGTCTGTGTGTGTGTGTGTGTGTGTTTGTGTGTGTGTGTCTGTGCGTGTGTGTGTGGGTGTGTGTGTGTGTGTGTGTGTGTGTGTGTGTGTGTGTGTGTGTGTGTGTGTGTGTGTGTGTGTGTGTGTGTGTGTGTGTGTGTGTGTGTGTGTGCGTGCGTGTGTGTGTGTGTGTGTGTGTGTGTGTGTGTGTGTGTGTGTGTGTGTGTGTGTGTGTGTGTATGTGTGTGTGCGTGTGTTTGCCTGAGAGGAATGTACACAAGCAAGTTGATAGATGCACCTGAGGGGAGGGTGTAAAGCAGTGAGCTTCACAGGAAGGGGGTCCCATGATCTGTGGTGAGATCCCCTACCCTTCTCAGTGTCTGTTTATTAGGTTGCTGATGATACATGTATAGCCATGCACACTAGAGGGTGATGTGCACTTACAGGAAACCCATGATGCATAGCTGGCATAGAAAATGGACGAAATATCAGACTGCTCTGTCTAGATACTGTCATTCTGAGTTTGCAGAAACATTCAGCAATTTGTACTCAGAGAGGATACTCTACTGTAGATTGCAGTATAGGGGCTCATAGCATAACTGTCAGTTAATAAGCATAGTATTTATTCTTAAAGGCAGAAGGAGAAGGACAGATGTAAAAAATAATGCAAAACCCTCATTGGAATCACTGGTATCTACAATGGAGCTATGTTTGAAAAGAACCACATGAGAAAATGGAGACACAAATTAAAGATGGGAAGTGGAAAGGTCAGATATCATATGAGAAAGTATTACTTCAGAGAAAGAGTGGGAAATGACTACAAGAGTCTTCATAAAAATTCAACAATGGAGAGAAATAGACAGGGCTGTTTCTGCCAGCATTATTAATGAATATATATGTATGTATATAGATAGATCTGCTTTGGATGCTCGAACTTTCAAAACTTCAAACTTCATATAGCCAGAGACCATAACACTGAAGTTTTGAAAGTTTGAAACTTCAATAAAAAATAAATAAAAATTAATTTATAGTGGCAAGCCCATCCCACACCCCCCCACATCCCTTGCTAATTAAATATACCAACTCCGACATTAGGCTACAGTGAAGAGAATAGTACATTTCCCATTCCGCGCTGTACAGTGGTCTCCATTTAAACTGTTTGAAGTTTCAAAACTTAGATCTTATGGTGTCAACCATATGAAGTTCAAAGTTTTGAAACTTCAAGCTTCCAAAGTAGACCCATATATGTATATATATTATATATATATATATATATATATATATATATATATATATATATATATATATATATATATATATATATATATAAATAAAAATGTAAATGTTCGTTTGTTCAAAATCTTAAATCTCTGAAAGTTCTTCACTGATTGCATTCAAATTTTCACACAATGTTGCATTCGAATACGCGCATGTTTTTATATACCTACTATTATATAGATGTCACACGTTGTATTCTAATACGCACATGTTTTTATATACCTACTATGGATTCTATATATTTGTATACAGATATGCAATTTTATATGTTTTTGTTATAACTTTCTTACTTCTTTTTCAGTGCAATCGATCTGCTTTAGTTCATCCAAATAATGCCTTGCAGAAGATCAAACTTAGGTCATCTTACTCGCCGAGCAGAAGCAGTGCTATGAGTAATAGCAAATCAAACTGAGGAAGAATGGGCATCAGTGAATAAGCGAAACAGAATACGTGCCGAGAAAGCAGCAGAGTGATGTGCAGCCAGACTTGAGGATGCACAGTTGCGAGCACGGCAATCATTTTCTGTAGCTTCAGATCTGCTTTGTTCTCCTCAATCAACACCAGCGGATGAAATAAATGCTTGCCTGAAATACTCTACTCTGTGGCGGCATGTAAAGACATTAAAATTAACTACAAATATGCGTGTCGAGCTGCAAAATGATCGATCAGCTGAGATATTCTCACATCAATTGCTGGAAATTGGGAACGGAAAGGTGCCGGTTGATCTGACCTCAGGACGAATTTCATTGCCTCATAACTTCTGCAATTTAGTGATGTCAAAAGAAGAATTGGTTGAAAAAGTATTTCCCAATATTCAAACCAATTATAAGAATCACGACTGGCTGACTGAATGAGCTATTCTTGCAGCCAAGAACAAGGACGTCTACGAACTTAACAATATTATTCAGTCTAAAATTCAAAGTGAGGCAGTCACATACACGTCCGTCGACACTGTTGTGGAAGCAGATGAAGCGGTTAATTATCCAACAGAATTTTTGAATTCACTCGATCTGCCAGGGATGCCACCGCATGTACTGCAATTGAAAATCGGTGTGCCAATTATCATGTTGCAAAATATCAACCAGCCAAAGCTTTGCAACGGCACGCGGCTTGCAGTAAAAAAAATTAATGAGCAACGTCATAGAAGCAACAATCTTGACAGGACCTTTCAAAGGTGAAGATGTCCTCATTCCTCACATTCCTATGATTCCAACGGATATGCCATTTCAATTTAAGAGATTGCAATTCCCAATTCGATTGGCGTTTACAATCACCATCAACAAAGCTCAGGGCCAATCTTTAGAATTGTGCGGTTTAGATCTACACATGGATTGCTTCTCACATGGACAATTATATGTTGCGTGTTCTAGAGTCGGCAAACTAGACAATCTCTATATCTGCACAGACAATGGAACAACAAAAAATATTGTATACCCACAAGCATTGTGAAATTAAACATATTAGAAACGTGCGCTTTCTCTTTTCTTTCATTTCCATTTAACCAGACTGAGCCACAGCAACGCGTGGCCGGGTACAGCTAGTGTGTGTGTATATATATATATATATATATATATATATATATATATATATATATATATATATATATATATATACATATATATATATATATATATATATATATATATATATATATATATTGAAAACTGATCCTACCACCTTACGTTTAGAGGTTAAATAAATTGTTGTGGTGTCAGATTGGCGATAACAATATTACATCACAGGGATATGAAGAGGAAAACTTGCACCATTCTGCTAACAAATTGTGTGCCTACTAGTTTGATATCAGCAAAATGTGGTGTTTGGTAAATAAAAATCAGTCATTTCACTTACTCATTTAAAAATTATAGAATCCTTCAGAAAACAGTAAAAACATGTTTTACTTGCTGTTTATTGATATGACCTAATTTAGAATGAAGTTAATCATATTCAAAAAGTGTATGGTATTTATGAGCAATGCATGGACTTAGTTATCTACAGACTTCTATTTCATATATATTTTCAGTGTATAGCTATCTGGTTGTCATGTAAGGCAGCTGTGTGAGGGCATGTGTGTAAGTCTGCCTTTCATATGACTCCATACATGCATAGGTCATAATAAGCACTTTGCAATTTCTCATTATGCATATTATGTTCATGACTGTTGAAAAAAGCAGTGTTGTGCAGTTAAGTAAGAATTTGTTCTGTCTCATAATGTGACTTGGGTGCTGTCAGTATTCTGTGCACTTTAGTCTGTCCAGGAAGATCAGGACTCACACTGACAGTTCAACGTGATGTCTTGTACAATACTGAATCACATGGTGAAACTGCTGGCTGGTTAGCTGGGGGCTGCAAGTGCTCCAGTGTTACCTGCATTGCAGCATACAGGCCCAATGTCTGTTTATGTGACACTATTCAGAACCACATACATAAAAAGCATTGCTTTTAAAATAAATCAGTGAGGACTAGTGACAACAATGATTTGTAATACACCCTACAATACTATCATTGGTGCACAGTGATAAACGCATTCAAGGAAAGTCCTGACAATGGCAACTTTCCTATTATGTATGATAAATCAAATGTACTGACAACACTAATTTGTGCCTGCACCTTCTGTTACTCACATTGTACTGCATTAAGCAGACTTGCTGCGGCTGCTTTTCCCACTCCACAGTTATCATATGGCTAGCTCATAGGCATGCCAGAGATGGCAGGAGGCACAGGAGTATGCTTTTTACTGTTTTGGTCTCACTGATGACACAGAGACATAAAAGAGTTAGTAGGGGTAGGAAAAGGCATCATTCAGTTTTACAATAACTCAGATAGTCTGTGCCATCACTAAGTTGCAGTTGATATTGTTGATTGTCCGTTTGCAATGAGTTTTTTTTTGTTTAGCGATTGAAGATGATGGCTTTAGCTACTGAAACAGAAATTTACTGTATGGTGGCATCCACTACCAAACTGCATCCTGCTAGCTGTCTGGTTTATTGTACTTTTAAGCTCAAAGTTTAGAATATTACTAATTTATCATTCACTGATCACAGTCATATGACTCTAAAGAGACACTTGTTTAATATGAAGGATGCATAAATTTGACATTCTCTGAAATGATACACAACGTAGTATACATTACGTGATATTATATGTGACACACGTTATTATATCTGAATCTGGATGTGCAAAGTTCAGATAAATGGTGCATACGTGTGTTGTCAGGGGGTGTATGCCAGTGTGCCTCTATTCTAGTTATGAAGACATTGGTTAGGTTTGTAAGAACGAGGTTGCTGCTATAAAACCAAGGACTAACAACATAACTCATCATTTAATTGCATGGACAAAATTGTCTAATCTTTTAGAGAAATATTATGTTCTCCTATGTGTATAGATTTTTAATTGTTATGGACATTGTATATAGTTTATTTGTTTTTTTTCCTGTTACTATACTGTTACGTTATTGTGTTAGAAAATGAATAAAAACATTTTGAAAAAAAAAATGAAGACATTGGTTAGGAATCCTACCCCAGTTATGTCCCACAAGTCACAAAATAGGCTTCTGAGATACCTCATGGCATGTAGGTTAATGAAGAATCATGGAACCTGCTCCTTATTCAGAGACCACCCCCTGCTTTGCAATACTTAAAAATGTTATATTGGTGTTGAACATCAATGTAAAACCTCTAAGAATCCAAATAGTGTCATGTGGGAAGTATGCAACCTCTGTACTGGAATTCATATTGCAGACAGAATGACTCAGATAGGCCACAGGCCTATATTACCAGTTCCAATATACAGGGGCCACTGTACCTGGTAGCTAGTAGCCAGATAGAAACTAAATGCATGCTTGGAAGTGTTATTTGCAAGTCATCCCCTTTGCATAGAGGAGATGACTTAAATACACATTTGGTCAAGCATAATCAGTTTCAGACATGCAAGACATAGCACATTTGCTTCGAGTGTAGAAAGATTAGAAAGCTGTGGACTCTATTCCCATGCAAGGTGACTGAACGGAATTTCAAATTGCTGACACTAATGCAACATTAGGTGGAATATTGCACTTCTGGGTGTGCCATCCTATGGATGCGATGCTGAATAAAGGTTTCACCTGAATGAGAAGTGTATGTAAGAGATACCATGACACCTTTGAAAGAGAGTAGGGGAAGTTTCCTGACACCCTGGCCAAATTTCCCCAAGTAGTATAAATATTACATCAGGTCTCACTTGATAAAATGGCCACTAGTCAAGTGGGGCTAACCTGGTCAACAAAGTATAAATAAAATAAACCTGGATTGAATTTTGTTAATGTAGCCACAGATCATGCTACCTTGTATTTCTGGCCTAATACTAAATGCATAATAAAGTGTTAATTATTAAGTATGCAGTATTACGGCTGACATACAGGTAGCACTGTTGGGATGTCCTCCTTCAGGGAATGTCAGCAGTCACATGGTAATGCAGCCTTATGAATAGGTAATGATGATCATTTACTTTGAATGCTTAAGAATCTCCTAATCTTCTCCTGCTGTAGCAGGTATTCCCTATGCAGGATTGGGGTCTATATTATATGTTCAAAGAGACTTTTCTTTGAACATATAATCATCAACCCCTAAAGAGTGAGTGCTCTAAAGCTCAAATGGCCATGTCCGTAAATTTTTTTCCTCGGGGAGAAAGTTCAGTTGGCCATTATCGGGAATTGCCATTTTCCCCAATGTAAAGCGATCTTGGAGTTGGTATATTTAGTTAGGGGGGTGTGGGGGGCACAGCCCCCCATGTCGGGGGTTATAGGGGGAAAAGCCCCCCACTTGATTAGGGTTTTGAAGTTTATGTTTTTTGTGTATGGCCCCATGAATTTCTCCCAAGGAAAAAAGTTGTACATGTAGCTGTTCATGCTTTAGAGCATTCACTCTTTAGGGGTCGATGATTATATGTTCAAAGAAAAGTTTTTTTGAACATTTAATATAGACCCCAGGATTGGTGTAGCAACAGGTACACTTAGGCATTCTCTGCTCCCTGCCTTGACATTATGGCAGGGAGTGGTGCTGTGTTTTACATTTTGTATAGGGTTGCAGAATTGTGGGATGTCCTCAGCAATGACACTCAGTACATTTCAGAATCTGGCTCCTAATATATAAATATATATATATATATATATATATATATATATATATATATATATATATATATATATATATACATACTTGCCCCAGAGAGCTCCAGGTCTGCCAAGTAATGTGCCATTAAAGAAGAATCTACTGTAGTCTGAGTTGCTTAGACTCACACATAGCTTTATCACTTTCATTTATTTATTTATTTTGCTTTTCTGATCACCACCAAAATCTGTTGTCATTATATCTATTATCTTAATCCAATGAGTAACAGAAATATTACAGTGACAATACAGGATTACCTTCTGGTACAATAATGCATTACTTTTGGCTACATTCAGCAGGGAAAGATCAGTTGTTCTGTTGTTTCTCATAATTAAGGTTCCATACTGTGCATTTATACTAAACACATGGAGGCAATTTAGAAAACCTATCTTTTTCACTGATGATGGTTTACAGCTCTTAATTCTTTTTCTGAATGAACGAGTTAAGCAGCAGGTCACGTTCCCATGTCAAATAGTTGAACCTCATTACAGAAGAGCTTGCCAAGGGAAATGTTCACATCCTTCGTTTTTTTTACAGCTTCCTCACAACCGTTCCGGGCGGATGCAATATTCCTTTGCTGTCCACTGACACTGAGACAACAAGATCCATTCTCAAGCACTCTTATAAACATTTGTGGGCAATCTGTATGACATTGTCTTTTGTGGAAGGCAACTGTTCTCTTGAAAGGAGTTAAAGACCTAAGTGTTTTATATCCGGGACTTATTGAGAAGAACATTTTTGCAGTTTTCCCTCGTTTGTATAATTTTGAATTTGTGCAGAAAGCAGTATATGAAAAATTAAAAAAACAAAGTAAACAGATTTTAAGAGTCTAGCTGACTCTTCACACATTTAGGTGAAATATGAAATACGCATATAAGAACATAGAAATATTGCTGTCACAAAAATAATTCTATTCTGCATTCTTCATATTTCACTATGTTTGGTTTATTAGAAATGCTATATTGAAAACTAGGTTGCGCTGTTAAAAATTACTATAATGTTCATATTCATGGAGTCATAGGAGCACAGCAGTCAATGTGTCAAACATTTATTTATAACCAATATTTTTTTTAATTCTTTACTCACAGCAATACTTTGAAAAATCAAAATAATCATTTCATTTGTTGTCATTAGAAATATGAGCAGCAGCAGTAATACTATTATGTTTGATTAAAAACAAAACACGGCAGTTGTGCCTGTGTTTTTAAATAAATGCCATATTCAGGTGCCCTTGGAATTTCATCATGTCAAATTTCAGAAGAGTATGGCAAGCCTCTCATTGTCATCTTTGTTTATATTTTTTTTTACACTTCCCAAACACCGATGCAGCTCCCAAAATATCAGCATGTAAGGGTTGTGTCAAGGAGTCAGAAATGGCATAAAAAGTGCAGTAGATACATATTGCCTAACCATGAGAGATTTTTTGATCTTTAGCACTTATATCAGCTATGAAACTAACATAGTTTGGCCCACATCCCCATAAGGGTCATTGACCTGCCCTGCATGCTCAGTGAGCTTTGTAGGTACATGGTCCACAGAAGTGGCACATAGAAAAAGTTGTGCAGCAGTATTCTTTAGGTTATGCTCAGTTAGCATGAATGCCATACTCAAAGCCTCAGATTTACACATGATAAACCACAGCAGTCATCATGAACCTCATCAAGTTGTGGAGGATTACAGTCACACAATCTCCCAGTCTTGTGCAGCTGAATCAAAAGTATACTTTACTAAAGGCTACACTTGTTCATGAGTTAACTTAGAAAGTTGTACTTACTTAATGTTTCCATTAAATGGGCTAATCAACACCACTGGTGGCCCTTGCATTGCAGTGGCACAGGCAAACCCTCGATTCACTTTCCCACATACATGCACAGATTCAAACAGATACACGGACGCATGCACAGACAGTAACCATTTGAAATGTTGGGATCTGCTACAGCAAGTCTCAAAACACATAGACTGAATTTCCAAAAAAGTGGACTTGCATATACCAAGGCAGAGATGACCATTTCCTGAAATATTCCCTTTTCTTTGAGGTATGGAGATCTCAGAGTTGGTATATATAAATTTGGGGTGTGTGAGAGGTTTGCCTCTGACATTAAGGGTTGCAGGGATGAAGGCCCCCATGCAAAAAAAGAAATTTATAAAGAAGAGCAATGTTTGAGATTCACTCTTCTCACAAGTTCTTACTTACTATGGTCACCTTGTTGTTAAGTGGAAATTTTAACTATAATTATGCAATTAGTTATACTTTGAAAAATGTATTGCTTAGTACTAAACCATCCTTCCTTTGTTGTGTGTTTTTCCCAGGTGATGCAGGCTTCCCACTCAAGCCATGGCTCATGATACCTATCTGTAACCCTACATGAGCTGCCGAAGAAAGGTGCAAAACCATTCTGTCCCAGACATGGATTGTCATTGAGTAAGTGTTTGGCCTACTGAAACCCATTTCTGTTGCTGGGATGATTGTAGGGGTGGGTTTCAGTATGGCAAGGCTGCTGCAGGCAGGATGTTTACTGCATGCTGCACTCTGTACAACATGATCCTGCACTGGTCTGGTGGTGAATTACCTCATAATGGCAGTGCAGCTGTTGCTAAAGGTCATTCCATAAATGTTGATAATTGTGTCCCACAGCAGCAATAGTACAGGACCCCAAGTGGCAGGCTTGTGCGCAGTATATGGCAATGTAGGGAAAGAGGCAGTGTCTTGTCCACAAGTATTGATCATGACATTTAGATAAGTGTTTCCTTTATTATAAAAAACACAGAGTATAACTGATGCATGCAGTGCAATGTGTGGGCTATGCTGTGTAGTGCAAGGCCTACTGTCACTGCACATGAGACAGTCCCTCTTATCTTTAAAGATTATTTTTAAGTAGAGTTACATGGTTTATAAGTTTGTTTTGTTTACTGGCAGCATACATATAGAGTCATGCCTGAACTCACTGAAATCTGTGTAGTGAATGGCACTGGTAGAATGGAGAATGTGGACACTATGTTATTCTGTACCGTATCGTTGCATGTGGTTCATTTAGATAGTGCAGTGAAATATTCAGCTACTGCTTATGCTGGAATGTTCATTCCTTCATAATTGCCCTTGGATGACTTCACTTACTAAATGGAGGAAATGTGTGGCTTTCACTATGTATTGCTGCTGCTGCAGTCTTCTTTGCAGTTTACAAGAAGTGCTACCCTTCATTGTAAATGAAAGTAGATATAACATTTCTGATGATATTTTCTAATGTTTCTGCACTTTTTTTCTGGTAAATAAGAAATAATTTTATGTTCTCTGCTAAGGTACTGCTCATCAGATTAATTCATTCTGTCATAGACACCAACCCATATAAAGACGTAGCAATTATCATTTGTGCAACACTAAGACTGAAGTGGCAGCAGTGCTAGTGCTGCTGGCAGGATTTGTGTTACTGATGCAATTGTTTATCTCCATTGTGTATTGGTGTCTTAATACTGTTCTACATTGCAGTCTGGAGACACCCCCCCCCCTTTTTTTACCTATTGATTTTTTTTTTAAATCTCCTGTCATTTTAAGCAGTAACATTACTCTAGTCAAGTATATCTTGCTGAATTGTCCCTCATGATATATTCACTATTTAAAGTGTATTCCCTGATTTACAGTAGGTCAGATACACAATGTCCCCAGTAATACGGGGGGGGGGGGGTAATGCCAGTGATGATGAGGCCATGCTGCTATGTGAGCTGGATGGTGACCTGCTGCAATGATATGAACTACAGGGGATCCTATAGATAGTGATCTCACAACACTCCATGACCAAGATGGTAGCTGAAGGTTGATAAGGCCTGCCTCCCTTCTTTTGGGTTACATCACCCCACTTTTTTACAATACTTTTCTGAGAGTCATGTAATGTGCAACACAGCCCCCCCCCATGTGTCCGGATATATCTTGTCCTTGTCCCCATCCTCCACCACTGTTTTCAGCTTGAGTCTGGTAGGTGCTGAGTAGTGTGTGCATGGATGTGGAAATGGCTGCTGTGTGTGATCATGGCATTATCCCTGTTACTTACCATTTCCATGTACTGGTGGAAATCTTCACACACACCCTGCAGTACTCTTACCATCTCCAGGTGTGCGCCACTCTCTGTGGCAGTGGACTGAGCATGAACAATATCTCAGCACATCTGTTGCTGGGTAGCCAAGGTTTTTCACGTGTCTGGAACTAGCTGTGATGTGCCTTCACATAGCACCCCTATGCATAGATGTTGGAGTGGACACTGCTACTCCTGAGCTAGTGCCAACTTTCTGAATGTGTTCCTCTCATTAAGTAAACACTGGTGCTGAGCTACATGGAATCCCTCCATGTACTGCCTGAAGTGGCCTAATGGATAAGGCATCATCCTCCGGAGCTGGGAATTGTGGGTTCAAGTTTCAACTGGGTCAGTGATTCTTTATTTAGGGTGACCACAAATTCACCCCAGCAGTGATGCCCATGTCCCACATGGACAGGGGTAGTCGGTGCTAATTTGTAAAGTGCATGCATCTAACCAAGGACAATTGGGGCAACCCAGGATTAACACAGCTAGGCTTAGAGAGGCTCTAGGGCCACTAGCCTAGTAACCTCATATGACCCTATGAACTTATCATCCACTTGAGTGTGTGAACCTGTGTCACTGCCTGCAGAATTATGTTGGTGACTATGTGCCACTTTCCTTAGGCTATGTCATAAATATAATGATTCACTTCATGGCCATGTTTTTCTTTCCATTGTCTGAATCCCTGCTGCTGCATCATGTATTCACCTGAAACAACATACAGGAATGCCCAAGTGAAACTGGAGTTTAACACATGAAAACTGCTCATTAACCCTGCGATACTACATTCAAATTTAAAGTGTATTAGTACATATTGGGAATCTTGGCACTTAATTAAACATGACAGCAGCAATCTAAAAAAAAGACTCCTGACACCTATGTTCAGAGCAAAAGCATATCGTCATTAAACATAAAGAAGAAATACAACACCTGCACTAATTTCATTGCAATACCATAACAGCAGATTTGTTTCTAATTTCATAAAACAGAGCAGACGTCCACACATATTTCAAGTAATTATAGTGGTAACCATTTCTACCAGTACAATCAGTCGTGAATGAAATATTGTACACTTTACAGCATCAACTGTAAATCAGTGCACCAGTATAAACATCTATCATTTTCAATACTATCGTGTATTTCTCACAACATGAGCAAAAAAAAAAATAAAATAAAATAAAAATGTTCAGTGTTCTCTCCCCTTAAGCTTCCTGTACACATCACACACCCATGTATAAAAAATGCGTAAAATACGACTTCATATTTTACAAGTCCGGTGACTGCCATTAACATACAGAAATGTCATAGTAACTTAACCTTGCCCTAAAAAATAATTAATTTATGCACATTAGTGCTGTTCACCGAATTGATTTTGCATAATTTCCATTATTTTGCATTTTAAGTATTTATTACCTTACTTTAAGTATTTCACACTTGCCCAACTCAGTCACTGCCAAGCTTGGATGAGCACACATAAAAATGGTTGCTATCCCACTAGTGGTAAGAACTGTGGCCCTTTTATGAACTTGTCAAGCAAAAGAAGCTCAGCCAATGTATTTTCCAAGCTCAGCCCATCTTAGTAAAATTATGCAGGTGGTTTCTTAACACTTTTTATACTTTCTCATGCAGGCACAGGCACTGTTTCATCATTATATAGCTTTTATTAGTTCATCATACAATTAAACTTTTTATATTGTATTATAGAAAATTTGTTAGATTCTTGCTAAGTCAAAATTTCTAGCACTTTCCCCTCTAGTTCCTATATGGTCACTATTAGTTAATTTGACAGTCATTATTATTAAACTGCATCCCCATCATTTTCCTTACCCATTCACTGTTAGCTCACTGTAGTCACCTCTCATTCATCGCTGCAATATGTTGGCTGTGCTCAATCAACGTCTACTGATCTTAGACAAGACTAAAGCGATTCACGTTGGTTCTACACATTTATGCTCTTGGAGCTCAGGCTTGCTTCATTTCCTCGCAGTCTGGAAACATTACACTGAACAGACATTGGTATGGACAATTTTCACTGCAAACTTTGGTTACAGCATTGTTTGTCCTCAGTTTAGAGCTTTTGAACCAAATGTGCATGTTTATCTGATGCACATGCACAGGCATCTCCCATTATGTTTGCTTTTTTAAAAGGACTAACTCTAAGTCTGAGATATCTCATCACAAGATATGCAGGTGTGAGATATTACATCACAAGATGACAAGTTTGAAATGTTACATCACAAGATGACTAAGCTCGAGATATTACATCACAAGATGTGTACGCTTGAGATATTATATCTCAAAATGACTAAGCTTGAGATATTATATCACAAGATGTGTAAGCTTCAGACAATACATCACAGGATGTGTAGGCTTGAGATATTACATCACAAGATGACTTAAGAATTCATTACTTCGTGCTTCTTGACTCCCTCAACCAACTTCATTTCTTTATGCTCCTGCTCAGACCACTTCATGTTTCAAAAGTATTGATTGCTGACTATTCTGGTTCACCTTTCCTTTTATTGGATTAATTTTGTTGAACTAAAATGGAGTTCTTGCTCGAAGAGTATTTTTAGAATCTCAGACTCTGGCATATACCAATGAGGTACTACAGATCTTTGAGAAAAATGCAGGCAAACTAAATAATCCTGTGTCCTTTACAATGACCTTCATTCAGTTTGCTACCAGTACATCAAACTACATGCTGGTGAGTAAAACAGTCTATATTACAAAAGACAGGTCATTTCGGCTTCAAGATATTTTTTGTACATTGATTACAAGTCGGTCAGTGACACCATGGAAGAAAAGTTCATCAGAAGAGTACATGTGAGAAATGTGTTAACTTTTAATTCATACACCAGTGACTGTCTTTCTAATCCCATGGAGTTAAGGTGATTTATTTAAATATTTGTTTTACAAATTAGATGGGTACACTGCACATAAGTAATCCTTTTTAGCAACAAGCAGGAATGCAATATATTATGTCATAACAAAAAATAAATCATAGCATGCTCAGCCTTAGTGCTATTACTATAGACATGTGGAGCTGTTATAAATTTTTTACTATTAGCAAAACATGGTTTATTTAGAGTGACTATGCCAAATAGTTAATCAAAATTTACTTTTAAAAAAATAATTAATGATATCTTTGATTTTTAGTATTGTATCTGACATTGTTCAGTTTAAGCAGATTTATGTCCTAAACTTTGAAGATGGAGTAAATAAATACAAATAAAATTAATATTTTACATATTTTACTACTGATAGTATTATGATTTCAATGTGTCTCTTAAGTGAACTTGAATGCTTATTGCTATTGGAGATTTAAAGACCTGAGTAGGCGAGAATATGACAGACATTACTCATAATGGGAAAGGCTTTCTGAAGACTAGAGGCAGAAGGCACCAAGACATGACAGATGCTGGATGATTGTCGGTGTGCGAAAAATAAAAGAAGTTTTAAGAAAAGTATAAGAAACAGAAAAGTGAATCATTAGTATTTTTACAGTTTGTGGCAAATGAGTCCTACTCTCTAGTATAGCACATTGAAAGTCTGTTGGGCACATTTGAAAATTGTTTAGTACAAGCTGAATGTTGTGCTGCACAGCTGGAAAGTTTGTTTGCCATATTTGTGAAGTACAGGCTGTTCAGAGAGGAGTGAACCATTACAACTTTACATTACTTTGTTAACTTCAGCTTTGTTCAAATGGCTTCTAAGGGTGGTACACATCTATTATTTATTATTGAATTACTATTTGTTAACCGGCTAGGTGGACTGGTTGGTTAACCCTTTTCTGTTACAATCCAAGCTTTGTGATCAGGAAAATACAATAGTTTTATAGCAGAGGATTTCTATATAGTTTAGCAGGAATTATATTTATAAGGAGTACATAGTTTATCATACAATTACATCATGCAATGATATACATAGTTTATTAAGGATGAGATGGAAAATATAGGAGGACAGTATGCATAGGAGGATAACAATTATTACATTATATAGTCAGAATATAAACAGTAGCACTGCATTATATAGCATGACATTGATCTACCTCAGCCCAGAATATTATATGTGAAGTGGCAAGAGAGAGAATAGCCATTGTCATGAGAGCAGCTGCATTTGCATTCTACCTGAAGGTGGTCTTTTATTACTTTTGTGATGCCCTTGCACTGGCCAAGAAATCAAGGAGCCTCAATCTTTATCACTGGCAACAGTGGGGGACGTACACACTGGGAGAATGACAAGTACACACACAGTAATGTGCAATTTCCCTTAAGAGCACACAGAGACCTCAGTCAGTCTGGGGCTGGTTTCTTCCTCTTTCTCCAGATCCCCAATAAGACTCCCCACTGGCACAGCTATATAGTTGAGATCTCAGGTGAGTGGCCAAGCGCAGACCTCTAGCACCCTCTCTGTCCAACCAGTGCTTTGTGTCCCTGCCCAAATAGCACACACACACACACACACACACACACACACACACACACACACACACACACACACACACACACACACGTATGCACACACACATGCACACACACATACACTTTGAGATTTGATTTATACACAAACATACACACACACCTGGAAAAGGCTGGCACAGGTTTACTAGCTATGCCCCCTTCTGCCCAGACTATAAGGTAGTTATCATTGCCACCAGCAGACTCTTTATCAGCTGCTTTAAGGCCCTTAGCAAAGGGTGTCCAATCTTACTGTGTAATGTTGCTATTAATCCAAATGGTAGTTTGACCAAGAGCAAGGCTTTTAGGAGTGACCAGTACAGTGTCACTAAACAGATATGCAAGTACACTAAGAGCTTAAATATGTCTCATAAATATCAGCTACAAAGATAGGTTTAAATATATTTAATAATAAATAAGAAAAGAATAAGAAAATACTCAGTAAATCATCACAGTAACTTCAGAGTTCAAAATCACAGGAAATATTTAAAACAACATTGCAGGACAGTCTCAAATAAATAAAGAAAACATCTAAGTTATTCCTATCTGAATCAAAAAGAGTTACTATGACCTAGACACTTACTTACAGCAAGGCAAGGTGAGTGGATGTTCCCCAGCTGATGCTGGCAGGTCAAAGACAAATATAAAATGCCCCCCCCTCAGAGAGTTCTTAAATTAATATCAAACATTACTGCTGAGTTAGCTTGGATGACATCATGTTTTGTCACCTGACTTTAGTTCCCAAGCTAAACCCCCATTGTCAGAAACTATCAACATTTTAGCATCTCCCTGTGAAAAATACATATCTCTCAGATCTTTGCAACTGCTGGAAGACATAAAACAATAAAACACTTACAAAACAATGCAGAAGGCACCCAAATTTTAGACATCCTGTCTCCTTGCTGCATTGAAACTAACTTTTATAGCACAATCATAAAATAATTTAATTTCAACTATTTTCTTAAAGTTTTGCAAGTTAACCCTCTATGTTCTAGTTCCCACCGTTAAAACATATACATTTACACAATTACAATAATTTATATACATTTCTGTTCTAATCCAACAGGGCATGCTGTGGTTACATTTTAGCTCAGTACAACCACTTACAAAATTCCAGATAGCTGGGCTGGCAGTATCTGCTTCTGTCACACTTCTATATAAATCATATTAATATTCACAAATTACATATAATTTTTTTACAAAATTCCAGATAGCTGGGCTGGCAATATTTCCTTTTGTGACAACTTTCTTGAAATGTTTAGTGGTGTCTTGATTTTTTTCTTAAGCAGGCAACAAATTCCAGGTGGAGGGTCCCAGTTAAGAAAAGGCTAAGTCTAGCATCCTGGGAGCTTCTCATTTTATATTTTATATTTAAATGTTGAGCAGTAACCTTGTTTTTAGTTCACTCTGGAGAAGAGATGGCCTGTTGGGCAATGACCAATTTGTGTTTTCAAGAAACTTGCCATAGTTTGTAAGAGGGTCTGCTAAAGAATGAATGTACAGATCCTATTCTTCTGCCATTTGAATTTGCTTGTGTTCTGGGATGACTACAACTCAAGAAAAGGTAGGACATATTCCAGTTTGTGTAAAAGAATATTTTTAGCTATAGCTAATCTTGCTGTTTGTGACAGAAGATGGTTGATTTTGTACCAAAGTTTTAGCTGTGTTAAGACCTTAGTACTGATAGTATTTCTATGTGCTGTAACGGAAATGTAAGGGTTGAGTGTAAGATCTAGGTATTTCTGTTCAGTGATTTTAGAAATTATATTCCTTTTCTACTCTGATACTAGTAAAAGTATTACGAGGAATTGTTTGATTTGTACACTGTGCTAAAATATGCCATCTCCACACCCCAGTGTAGTATCCCCTCAACACAATAATTAATTCTAGACAATGTATTTTTCATGGTTGATGATTTTGCTATATATTTTTTTTTCCTGTATCTAAGAAAGAAAAATGACCTGATGGAGGAGACCTGACTGAAAGATTGTAGCAGTACTTAAACCATCAGGATCTGAAAAAAAAAAATAAAGCTAAAAAGGTATGTAATGAGGCATACTTGGAAAATGTTTGTTTCATCCTTGTTGGTATGACCAACTAAGTTAAAAAATGGCTGTATAGTGCATAAAAAATGGTTGTATAGTGCACTCAAGATAACTGTCATAGCATGCTCATATGCACACAAAAAAAAGAAAATCCAGCTTAAGAAAACCATATAAACATTTACACAGTTTATCAGATTAAAAAATATATACATTGTCTTGTAATTCCACACTAATCACTATGGTAATGAGATCTTGAGAACTGAGTTAGCTCACATAAATTAATTTAACAAAGGTAGTTTACTGGCATCCAATATGGTTTGATAAAGCTGTATTCAATTTCAACCATATTATTTGCATTACAGTCCTTACTGTACTTTTATTGCTTTGCAGTACCTTCATTATAAGTATATGGATATTCCTAGCCAAAGCACAAACAACCATAAAACAACACTGCACCGTTTTCTTTTTCTGAGTTACCCAGCCATAAAGTATAGTCAATAATGATCTGAACAATTGAGACACATGAGGTTACTCACCTGCCTCAGAGTTCTATTTCATTCCGGCCCAACTATTGGAGTTCTTCAGGCCAGAATGGCTTTTATCAGAAGCCTGAATAGGAAGTAATTCATTTTTGGCACAGTTGTCTGTTTGCTAATAAATATGTTATTGCTAACATTTTGCATTTCACTATTCATTCATTCTTTCTTCAGTACCTACTGTATCCAATTCAGTATCATGGGAGAGCCCTCGCTTATCCTAGTACTCAGTGGTGTTAGACAAACACTAATTCCATTTCATTAGCAAGACTATAAAACATCTTGAGCACTGTTTTATCTGTGTACCCACTAATTAACATTACATAAATTAATTTTAAATTCCTGGTATATGCTAGAATATGTTTTATATAGGTTATATATTTTGTCTAAATAAGAGGAAAAAGAAAAGAAAATATTTTATTTATTCATTTATTCTTTGATAACTGCTTTATCTTAGTCAGGGCTGTGGAATTGCAAACAATGGGCACAAGGCAAAGAGGACATTCCTTGATGTGATACTGCTCCATTACAGAATGCACGTATGTACTCGGAGCACATACACCTACAGGAAAATTAGTGTATTGCTAGTATTTCTAGTTCACCTTAAAGGATTTCTACTTCACCTAATATCATGTCATTGGAATGGTGGATGGAACAGGAGCATACCATGGAAATCTACATTTACATAAAGATAATATGCAGAATCCATGCAGAATGCACCCTTACCAGGAGCCAAATCAGAAAACCAAGAGCTGTGAGGCATGAATACTAAACACAGTATGACTGTGCTGCCCAGTGCAGCAAATAAATTGAACTGATTAAGTTTATAACCTCAGATGACTATGTAAGTACATTTCTGTTTCTACTTTTGTTTGACTGAAGCTGACGCATAGAATGTTTAGTTGAATTATATTGTAGTTGCAAATTTCAGAGCTTCACAATTACCTCTCTCTCTCTGACTGCCTCTATCTCTTTTTCCCCTTTCCCATTGCTTCCAGCAATAAAATAGTAAATCTTCTTATGGTTGTGGAGCTCATTTTTGCATACTGACACTCTTGCATTTTCACCATACCATCTAATAAGGAACCAGAACTGTAGGGGTCATTTTATGTCAAGAGTTTATTAATAGGGTGAAGACAATGTTTGAATCATGTGATCTGCAATCAAATGGTTGATTGGCCCATTTCTTTCAATATAAACATGCAGACTGTTAACTTTGGCAAAGAGGATCTGCATTCCAGCTTCTGCAGTACATGTTTCAACAAAACGTATGGTTCTCCAAAGGCTCTTTGAAAATTATAGCCTTGGAATTTAATTTTAAAGCTCAAGAGAAGAGAAAATCTACATGAAACAGTGTTTCTGGCACTGTTATGAATATTTCAAATCAGCAGACATTTAGGTCATTTTTATATTTTTAGAGCTGGCTTGCATTCATGCTATTGCTTTGTGAAAACCTCTTGGATGTCTTTTATTCTAATTTTCCATTGCTTCTCATTATATTTTATGTATTATGCAACATATGTGAATATGTGCAGCAATTGTAATTTTACTCTTTTTGAATCAAAAATGCTTAAACCATAAGAAAGCACATATTCATAGTAAAGTAGTAATATGGCATAAACAAACCACTATATCTGAATGAGTGAATGAATGAATGAATATACTCAAAGGAATGGTGAATGCACAATTGATTTATTTATGTATCTCCTGTAAACTGATACTGCCTATACTGTAAGCACTCTGTTATATATTCTACTCTGCTCCAGACAAAATATATTGATAATAGTTCAGTTATTATTTCTACCCTTTGCTTGGAAAGGGAAAAGGTCTGTTGCATGGAAGCATGTAAAACTGATAACTAAACTAGCATATCTGGTGTTATAGGTAAATGGTAATCAATAGCAATAAATTAGGTGACTGAATGGTGATTGCTGATACTGATCAATAAAAATAATGTAAGGATTCATGTCGTTTCTAAAGGAAAGGTAGGGCAAAAGGCATACATTTTCTTCCTAGTAGATTCCCGTAGTTTTGCATCCACCACAGACAATACCCTTTGAGGGTGAATAGATACATTGATATTTATCTCAGTCCCCTAAATGTTCTTTGAAGCTGTTGCCAATAATTGTTAAATTTATGTCCTTATACATGGATAGTATGAACAACTTCAGTTAATTTAGCTCTTATAAGTGTAGGTAAAGTTACAAGTTATGACAATAACTTCTCTGCAGGACTTCTGTTGAGAAGACAGTAGTGTTGGACCCCAGTGAAATTTCTAAAGTCCAAAGATATCAAAGCTCAGAATGTATACACACTTAATATTACAATCATCCACAGATAAGCAACTCATATCTCTGGTATCCTAGACACAAACACTCAACAATTAAAGAATGGAGACATTTTTCACTCTAAAGACACCATGGAATGACATAAAGAATGTCCTAAAGATGCAATATTAGTGATAGTTGACATCATGAGGAGAAATAAATGATTTTGGTTGCTGGCTGTAGGTAACACAAAATGATAAACCACTTTTGAATTCCACAGGTTATAATAACCTTATGGCATAAAGTTGTAAGTTGTTTTACCATTTTGCTATTGTAATTGCTTCCTGTTGAAAGGAGAAATTATTACAAAATATATTTTAGCACATACACAAGCTGTGGCTTGTTCACATAACAGATTTCTTCTTCACTTCATGCTGGGATGCTACACTCATGCTGTCTGGTATATGGTCATTATATAATGGAGCTTTTAGTGTGGTGGCACAGATCTACCTGCTATATTTCATTTTGCTTTACTGCCAAAGATTATATTGTCTAAAACAAGTTTTTTTTTTATTTATAAATACTACCTCATGATCACAGACTTGGAGAGCCACTCAGTTAGTTCAGAACAATGAATAATTAACTATAAATCTAGATGCTGTTTTTAGTTGCCCTCCTGAAGTCTTTTAGTAGAGTTGCCTTTAATTAACAATAGAAAATGTATTATTCACCTTTAATGGTACTATAGAAACGAGTGTTTTGAATCTGAAATGCATTTCTTAGTTCTGGGGGATAAAACCTTGATCACAACCCAGACTACTAGGGTTGGGTAAGTGGCTTAGCTACTGGAAGAGCCAGGCAGGATAGATGAGAGTGAGAGGCCATTGTTGGTTTTCCCATTTTAGGGGGTGGGGGAATGGTGGCTGTGGCTTGTCACATGGGTGACACCTAAAGGAAACAGTGGGTGCTACACACATGAAATATAGGTCTGTTGAGCACATGGTGCCCCTTTTCAATGTGCACTGGCTCTGGAAGTCAGCTGAAAATGCAGCAGATAGCATTTAGTGTAGCTTGATAGAGCCCCTGAAGGAAGGATTGGGATATGATGCTCTGTCGGACCTGAAAACTGTCCAAGTCCCTGCCACCATAAGGGCTATAAACAAATTCACTAGGTACCACAGGCAAGAAAGAATGGATTTTAGGACTTTTACCTAGACTGGGGATGCCTTGCCCTTGGCCCTTACCTGATGAATGAAAAAAGATCACTTGGTTAAAGGTCATAGAACCATCAGATACATCTGAGGGAGGAACAAAAAAATGCATTTCTTAATTAATTATAAAAAAAATAGCAGTGACGGTTATCTACTAGCATATTTTAACACAATGCCATTTTCCTGTTTTCATTATTTGTAGCTTTTTCATGAACATCTATTAATATTCTTTTAGAAAATATCTCCTTTTGAATTTGTTGAATATTTTAATAACCAAAGATTGTTATTGTTAACTATCACTTCTCCCCTTTCAGATAGCATTAAATTCACAGTTTGTATCAACTGGAGCCAATTGGTGATATATTATTGGGAATCTACTTGTCTACTAGTTTGCAAGAATCAAAGCGACTCCATTGTATAACCTTAACTGTGGGTGTTGCTAAAAGACCAAATCTCACAGTAATCTTTCCTCCTCATCCCTTTCAGCAATGATTATCAGAAAGTAAAATGATTTTGTATCAGATATGTATGTTGCCTCCTTCTCTGGTAAACCAATTTCTCTGTCACCCTAACAAGCACAGGTATGTCACTTCCATTCAGAAGAATTGATGATTGGATTTTTTAACATTCATGGGTACTTATATGTTTCAAAGCTGAACATTTATTTTTGTGTCTAGATCCCTGTCATGATTCACCATGGAAACATATCCAAGACAACAACTATCAGAAGGCTCCTTGAAAGCTGAACAGTAGACATCATTGATTATAATTAATAAACTCAACAAGTTAACGTTGAAAGTGATTCAAATACTTTCTTCTGTCAGCTCAGATTCTTTCCTGAGAGCTTATTTTGAAATTTTTTTTCTAAAATGGTATTAAAATATGTTGAGACCATGTCATTCTCCCCACCAAATATGCTTCTTTACTATGGCCTTCGGTATTGGTTTCAGTATACAGAAGATGGGCAGAACATCCTGCTGGACCCAGTTCAGAGAACATTACCACTAAATCATAATCAATAGGTTTACAGCAATCATTTAGTTTAGTGCACTAAATAATACATGCAAGTTGTAACAGTATTATACTGGGCTAAGATTCCTGAAATAATTTTATTCTATTTATTATTATAAATGCATCTACAAGTAGTTAAAAGATATTGAAAAATGCAGTCTTTCAAAATACTGAGATGAAGACATAATAAAGAAATCAAAGATAAAGAAAAAAGCCCAAATCTCACCCCACTAAAATCTATCCTTTCTTTTTATGGCATTTGTTTCATGAAACATCTTATGCAGAGCCTTTTATACCTCAGATTAGATATGTTCCCCATGGTTCAGGCTACTTGGTGGAGATGTTCTAATACAGCATAAAGTAGTTGGAATAACAGTAATTAGAATGCTGCCAGATATGATTTAATCTAAACAAAAAGAACCAGCTTCCTGAGACATTTTCTTCAAAATATTCTATTAAAACATACTCATATGTTTTCTAATATCTTATAGATTCATAGATGTTGTTGTCTTTCGGCTTTTCCCGGTTAGGGGTCACCACAGCGGAACTCCGGTCCGCTAATGATTGGCAGTAGATTTTGACGAAAACCGAGGTGCCAGCTCGATGTTCAACCTTCAATGAAGGCATGCCCATTTACGCATGTCTTTCGAACGCCCACCCAACCGCAGGGAGGACATGCAGATTCCATACAGAAGGCACTCCCCGCACTCCAGCCAAGAATCGAATGGTAGAACCTCTTGCTGTGAGGCAACAACACTACCGCTGCACCACCACAGAAGTATATCTTATAGATTCATAGATATTATGGATTCATATATATTACAGAGATATTGAGTCTAATAACCACTACACCTTGCCAGTACCTCTCTCAGGCTGCATCTCCATTCTCCAGGAAGTCCATACTAGCTAATCCTGGAGGAAATTTGTGAAACCCCAGCCAGTCACCTAAGTTATGTTTAAAGGAAGATAGGGAGTTGCACAGTGAATCGTACATGATAAGTTCATTCCAGAAGTTAGAGATGTGCTAGATTTTAAACCTGTCACTCCACCATGTCATATTTATGTGTTGGAGAAGATTTAGACCCCTGGTTTGAGTATTTGCGGAACACCTAGGCTTACAAAGATACAGGAGGACCAGCATAACCAGGCCTCTAATTGCATAGTATGTGAGGCAGAAAACTGCAATCAAAAGTCAGTAAGGCACTGAATAAAAGCTAATGCTTCCAGCCTCTCTTGATAGTACAAGTTAAGAATCCTTGGGATCTTTCTAATTGTTTGATATGTTTACTGAGATACATCCCAAAGGGGGCATTGTACTCAATAATCAGTCTGATCAATGCTGAGAATAAGTGATTGATTGGCTCTTTAGACATTTATGATATTCTTTTGGCAATTATCTATGTTACATGAAAGGATTTCCTGATGGCCATTGTCATATAATGATCAAAAGAAAGAAAAGTATTAACTCAGATTGTTAGGTCCCTAACTACATTTTCATTTTGTAGTGGTGCATTATCTATATAGTATAATGATGGGATGGGGTTGCCTACCAAAAATGAGCCTACTATACTTTTACTATTTAGTTTGAGCTCATTTCAGTACACAATGAGTTTACTAGGGAGAGTTTATTTTGGGGGGGATGTATGTCAGAGGGTGACTTAACAATCCCCAGCTTATAGTCATCTGCAAACGTAGCCAGATGTCTTAGATTTCTGCTTGGAGGTATGACAGTAAATGCCAAAAGTGAGAATATCAAGCACCAATCCTTGCTGGACACCATTGGTCACTTTCATACTTTCTGATCCGGCATCTACAACTCACACTGTGTGGATTCTGTCTTTCAGCTAGTTTGTTATCCATCTTACAACAAATGAGTTGATTTTCAAAACATTCGGCTTCTGTATAAGGTCAGTATGATAAATAGTGTTAATGGCCTTGGTGAGGCCAAGATATGTCATGTGTACTGCATAGCCATCATCTGCAGGCTCTGTAACACTTTAGAAGACATTTTTCAGATTCAATAGACAGGATCTGCATTTCACAAAGCAAAACTGTTGGAGGTTAACTCTTATAATATTCTCAATATCATAATTTATAAGGTCAGTTATAATACATTCCAATGCTTTTCAGATGAGGTTTCTATGACTGTCTGTAACTACCTGTGGTTGGCTGTAAGGCCACTTTTATATAGGTTTATCACTATTGCAGTGTGTCACTAATCAGAGATGAAACCATTTGCTAAACATAGGTTAAACAGTTTAAGGAGTGAGTTTGCAAGAGCATATTTAACAGATGAAGTGAGATATTTTGAAAATCCCCATGTAGGAAATATTTTTGGCCTTGATTAAAACTTTCAGTTAATGATCTTAAAAGATAATATGGGGATTAAAAGGGATTGAATTATTTCAGGGCTTTGGATAGAAGTCTCAGGGTGAAGTTGGCACTAAATTTGTTTTGCAAGAATATCGGCATTGCCTATTAGCTCATGATAGGAGGTGTCATTATAAATAAGATCAGATAAATGCAGGGTATTGTTTCTTAGTCTTGTAATCTAGCTAAGGAAGGATATACTTTTGTTTGTTTCTTTCTTTCTTTCTTTCTTTCTTCCTTTCTTTTTTTTATGTATTTTTTTGCTTCAGTGGTCAGCCTATGTTTATGGGATCCTTTTTGGGATCAGTGTAGTTTATTTTTGAATTTCCAATAATACTTGGTTCTGGTAGGGATTGCTAGCTATATGCATTTTTTCTAAACATATGTAGAATTCCTTAATAAAGCTTGCTTCTGTATCAAGGTCAGAAGTAGTGCAGTCATGAGTGAATTTAGATATTTTATTTTATTTATTTAATTATATTTGTTTAAAATGGTGGCACACAGATCACAAGTATCCATTTACAGGTAAAGCCTAGCACAATATCATAGAATAGGCTGAGACTGACACATTTGTAGTCCTTACATTCAGTGGAGTTTACTGTAGAAGCTTTTGACAGTTTAAAGGAGAAGGTCTCAAGATTATGGTTAGACTTCACTTAAGATGAAAATATAAATGGTTGCCATATTTGAAAGAGTCAAATCAAGAATGTTAAGTCTTCTACAAGGCTTGTTTATCAACTACTCAGGTGTGTTTCTGTTTATAAAGTTTGGGCATATTCTACATTGAAAGTACAGGTGTCCCAGTTTATTGAAGGGTAGTTACATTTGTCTAAAATAATGACATATTTGCTAATATGGAGATCATTTAGCACAATGAGGAATCCTATGTAAACATCAGGAGACAAAGAAGGTGTTCTGTAACAAGTTATTATTTGATAATCCTATTTAGAGTGAGCTGTAGCTTAATGGGTTCCTAGGAATTTACCTGGAGGTAATTTGTTCCTTGACAAATATGGGGACTAACATGGTTGCTATCAGGTCTGAAGACATGAAAATAACAAAACCCAGATACTGAGGAAGTTCTTCCTGTCCATTTAAACCAAGTGTCAGTAACTACACAGACATGGATATTTCTCAAATGCAGGAGTGCCTCGAAATCAGACATTTTGTTAGACATGAGTTACAAAAAATATGATATTTTTGAAGGTTTGCTATCATTACTGCGAAAGGCAAAACATTTGCTGTTCGCAATAATGAAAATAAACACCAAAATCCCAACTCTCCAATCCTACACAATGTTGACCCAAATGATCGACACATTTGAGTCGACGTTGTCACCAAAAACATCACGTGATAGCCGTATAGGAGCTGATGTAAATCAAACTCCTATATCACATATCACGTTTTTGCAGGGGGGACAAGCCCCCCCTGCACCCCCTGCTACTAATATATTCCAACTCCGAGATTGCACTACAGTGGGGATATGGATAAATTTCCAATCTCCACTCTACCGCAATTTCTGTACATATAGTCAAGCACACTTATGCGAATGCACTACTGCATTCGCATAAGTGTCTTTGACAATCCCATACACTTTTCATTTTGTGCATGAAATTCTGATTTTCAGCAGCATACCTGCCGACAGAATTTCATTTGCACAAATGATAGTAAACCATTTTTGAAAGGCTTTTGGTTAGAAATGGACTACACAGCCAATATTAGTATCAAAGGTTTTTCTGATGATACTGATGTCATGTTACAGGTTTATAGAAAAATGTTATTTCATTTGCTAGAAATTACTAGTGTTGTGATCAAATAAAGGGTTACATTTTCTGCAAGACAGCTGGAGAATTGTTAATCTGTTCAAGAACTTTCCTCTGATTTATGACAAGAGTGTGTAGAACACTGTTGTTTTGTAACATAGCACAATGTATGCAAAGAACATCTATATCTAAGTATATCTATATTTATCAACAGTTGGAATCACAAGGATTTGCATGCACAGTACTTTGACTCAAAAGAATCAAATACAATAAAATGCTACTTAAATATACAAACTTCTGGATCCCCCACTGTACCACAATCTCACTCTGCTAATCAGCAGAAATGTTCAAAAAGTTATTTTTTTAACTCTGCAGAATATATATATATATATATATATATATATATATATATATATATATATATATATATATATATATAGATATATAGATATATATAGATATATATAGATAGAGATATAATTTGTGTGTGTGTGTGTGTGTGTGTGTGTGTGTGTGAGTGTGTGTGCATAATTGCATATATAAAAATAACATTTTACAACATTTCAAAATGACAATATTAATCTTTAAAACCATGCATGTCAGATAGCAAATGAAGGCAAAAGTATGCTCCTTAATTTTTTTGAACAGTATGGCATCATTTGTTAATCTGTAGGTCACACAGATTTTATGATGTAAATACAAAAAATAAAAACATTGCTGCTATGTAGAATTGCTTTTCTAAATAAGCATTTATGTCTCATAATTTCCTCATATTACTCATTGTTTTGATGCCATTTTTTACTATCACCCGCAACTTGCATACTGTACTCCCAACATGACATTATTACAGTCTTTTTATTAGTATTCCAAATCTGGGAAATATGTGACCATTTCATTACTTTTTGCAAGTCCTTCTAGTAACTTCCACCCTGTGTATAGCATGCAGACCGCTCCTCTGTGAATGGTTAGCAAATCATGTCAGCTTGGTGAGACACTTTGTTTTCTGACCTTTAGGTATATATCTGCACCAGGACTTCAGATGTTAGACTGGAAATATTAATGAGTGTATTTATCTTAAGGGTATAGTGAAGTCTTAGTAAGGGGCTACTGACAAGGGAGGAGGATTACGCTGGAGTGTATTTATATTCTCTCTAAAACTGCTGCAATGGAGCTTGAGAAAATTCTGGGAGAAATAATCAGTTTCCAGAAAGGGATATTATGTATAGGTGGGTACTGGAATTTCATTTGCAACAATGAGGATGTATCGGAGGAGGGGGGCCTAGAAGGGAAAATATAACAAAAGAGTATAGATTTTTGAAGACATTTATGAAAATATTTGGTTTGAAAGATGTGAATTCAGTAGTAGGAGCTTGGGGAGAATTTACATATTATTCCCCAAAGTGCAAAAACTGGGCTAGGCTAGACAGAAATTATAATTCATAGGAGGAACATGTGCATTTAATTTAGTTTTGATATGCATCCAAAAACTAATTCAGATCACGTGTCAATAATAATTAAATATAGCTGCAGGGTAATGAAATAAAAATGAGATAGTGTTGCTTCCACTCCCATTTGTTAAACAGAGAGGTATTTAAGTAATAGGTTGTGAAAATTAGGGAAGATAGAAATTTCTTCAGAAAAAATAACTAGTGAGTGGGATAAAATGAAACTGGAGTTTAAAATATGGTAGAAATAAAAGAAAAGGTGATAATGTTAAGAAGTAAAAATAATAATTTAGAGGGACTGACAAAGGTTAAACTATTGCAGAATAGGAGGACCCTCATAGGAAAAGAAGAGGAGTCACACCTGCAGAGTGCTAAACAGAAAATAAGGGACTACCTCAATAATTTGCATGATTTTAGAAAGCTTACTGTTAAGCAACGTTTTTTTGATAATAACCCAAGAGCACAAAAGTTTGTAGCACAATGGCTCAGGCAACAGAAAGTAGAAAGGGTTGTTGCCAAGCTTGGGGAATCTATAACAAGGAAAATAACAATAGATCCTATAGCATTATTAGAAATATTTTGAAAATTTTATGAAAATCTTTATAAAGCAGACACATGTGGAAATCAAGAAAAAATACAAATGGAAATGTTTATGGAATAATTAAATATGTCGAGGTTAGAGGTAGATGAGGCTCGATTACTAATAGAATAGGAGGAGATCAGATAAAAATGGTAAAGTATAACTAAGCTACAGTAAAGTCTCCATGAAGACATGGTATTCCAAGGTTTTAACAGCATTTTAAAAGGGAGAGAAGCACCAACATCCTGGAAGAAAGCTCAGGTGGCTGTAATTCCTAAAGATGATAAAGGGCCATCAGATCCAGCTTCATAGAGGCCCATTTCAGCTCTAAGCCATGATTATAAAGTGTTTATGTCTATAATTGCTAAAAGAATGGCAAAGGTGATGCCAAAATTAATAGATATGGATCAGTGTGGTTTTGTGGATGGGAGGCAAACATTTCACAAAATTAATAGAACAATGATGATCCAAAGGGAAACAGAATGTAAGAAAATACCACTGTTGTTCGTGTGTCTTGATGTAGAGAAAGTATCTTACAGAGTATTCTGGAATTTTATGAGTAGGGCAAAGGAAGCATATGTATTCCCTAATAAATGTATAAGGTGATTAGGAGGACATATGAGGGATCAGAGATAAAAATTAAAGTGGGTGGATTCCTCTCTGATAAGTTTTATTTGAGCAGAGGAACCAGGCAAGGGT
Source organism: Protopterus annectens (assembly GCF_019279795.1). NCBI lineage: Eukaryota > Metazoa > Chordata > Ceratodontiformes > Protopteridae > Protopterus > Protopterus annectens. Next base: position 1,086,745,504 of record NC_056730.1, on the reverse strand, counting down.
GTCCTATTTCTCCTTTGTTATTTGTGTCATATTTAGAACCATTGACAACAAAAATAAGGTACTCAGAAATTCAGGGATATAATTGGTATGGCAGTTAAGAAAAGTTGGCTTTGTTTGCAGATTATATTATTTTATACATGATAAAACCAGAAAAGGACATTTCAGTGTTGTGGAACATTCGGCGACAGCTTCAAGTCTTTTGAGGATACAAAATTAATGAAGATAAAACAAAAACAATAGCTGTAAACCATGTACCCACACACAAATTGGTTCAGCAATACCTATATTTATGGAGGCATGATAAAATGAAGTACTTAGGGGTATGGATTAAAAATGATTCTGTTATGGTAGCAGTGTTTTTAGTCCCTTTAGTTTTATACACAGGTCAGGTATATTTTTATCACACAGAGGAGAAGTGGATAGCAATTAATATAGAGTTGAAGGATTTTTTCTGCAAGAGGAAGAGGGCAAGTGTCACATGGGATAAGTTGATCCTTCCAATATAACAGAGTGGTTTGGGATTACATGATTTGAATGGGTATTTTGGAGATACACAGTTAACGCTCTAATCCATAACACATATAAGAGTTAATCTAACATAGATGAAGAAAGGAGATTCTGCCAAAAGGAATAATGCAATTAGGGATACAGACAACAGGCTAGATGGAGCTGAAATTTACTGGAGAAAGTAGGCAAAGGAAAATAATTAGAGAGGGAAAGCTAGTAGAATGGGAAGAAAACAAGAATGTATTTGGACTGCGGTGTAAAGATTGCCTTCCCTATCAAGAACTGATATCAGAGTATAGGCAAAGAGAAAGAAATAGGAGTATCCTAAGTGAAAGACCAGCACAGGTAGAGTTTTTAATAGACTCTAGAACAAAAGCTGCTGGGGATAATCAGTAGGGCATATAAAATATTGCATGAGAACTATAAGAATCAATCATAGGAGATTAAGAAAGGATTGAGAAGAGAGACTGGATAAGCAATTCACAAAGAAACAATAGGGGGATATAAGCATGACTCCCAAATATGCACAGGTATTTTTATACCCCAACTAGACTCCAAAGAATTTTTCCTCAGGTAAACGGCAAATGCTGGAGATGTGATGAGGAAGAAAGAGTTAATTGTGAATTTGTGAACATATTTTTGGGGAGTGTAATGAACTGGCAGACTTTAAAAATTCCCTGCAGACTACTCTATCAGAAATACTGGGTGAGAAATTTGGTGTAACTAAGGAAATTATTTTTGAGCTATGATACAGAATCAGAATTGCTTAGACATAGTAAGGTCTTGCTGAGTCTAATTGTGGTGGCTGCTAAGAAAGTAATTACAAGAAAATAAAAAACAATGTCTAAACCAACTAGAAGTAGTGACTATAGTAACAGAGATAAAACAAGTAGAAATGGGATCTTTTATTGTTGTAAAAAAGTGCATCTATACTGCACAACTTTTAAACAAAAGAACAGTGTCTTGATCCAGGGATGTCATTGTCCTCCTTTACTCATCCCTCATTAGACCAGTCATTTATAATTCCCACTTGGGGAAGTATCTGTCCAGACTCATGCAACAGCTGAAATGCCAAAAGAGACAGACTACTAAAAGGATACAAGGCTTAAACAACATGCCCTACATGGACCAACTCAAAGCCCTGTCACTGTCCTACAGGCTGCTAAGATGTGAACTATGTCTGGCATACGAGGCATCCTCCGACCCATTACTGATGGATTTCCTGCAGATAGTATTATTTTATACATGCTAAAGCCAGAAAAGGACATTTCGGTGTTGTGGAGCATTCTGTGACAGCTTCAAGTCTTTTCAGGAAACAAAATTAATGAAGATACAACAAAAGCAATACATGTAAACCATGTACCCACACACAAATTGGTTCAGCAATACCCATATTTATAGAGACATGATAAAATGAAGTACTTAGGACTATGGATTAAAATTATTCTGTTATGGCAGCTAAGGAAATGTGGGAAAAGACTAAACAAAAACTGAGAAACTGGAAGCTCTTTTATGGATATAGATAGCAAGATATAAGCAGTATTTTTAGTCCCTTTAGCTTTATATTTTTATTAACCAGAGGAGAAATGGATAGCAATTAATAAAGAGTTGAAGGATCTTTTCTGCAAGGGGAAGAGGGCAAGCGTCAAGTGGGATAAGTTGATACTTCCTATAAGACAAGGTGGTTTGGGATTACCTGATTTGAATGGGTATTTTGGAGATACACAGTTAAGGTTCTTGTACATAACACATGCAGAATGCTACAATCCAAAGAGGAAAGGGATGATAACTAAATGGGGGGGGGGGACTCAAGAAATAAGGACAGAATGGGAGTTTGGATGCAAATCTTTAAAGAGAATAACAATAACCACTCAGAATATTATACTCATAAAGAAGCAGAAAGTATTTTAAGACCTAAGCCAGCATGGGGATGAAGAAAGGAGATACTGCCAATAAGGATGATTACATTCAGGGATACAGACAATAGGCTAGATGAAGCTGGAATTTACTGGAGAAAGTTGGAAAAGGATCCAATGTATTGGGAGCAAATAATTAGAGAAGGAAAGGTCATAGAATGGGAAGAGACCTAAAATGCATTTGGACTGCAGGCTAGAGATTGCCTTCCCTGTTAAGAATTGATATCAGAGTATATTCAAAGAGAAAGAAATAGGAGTATCCTAAGTGAAAGACCAGTACAGGTAGAGTTTTTACTAGACTCTAGAACAGAAGCTACTGGGGATATTCAGTAGAGCATATAAAATATTGCATGATAGCTATAATAATCAATCAGACGAGATTAGAAAGGATTGAAAAGAGAGATTGGATAAGCAATTCAAAAGAAACAATAAGGGGTATAAGCATGACTCCCAAATATTCAATAAAGTCTAGAAGATTTTGGATCTTTGCTTGGAAGTGTTTGCGCAGGTATTTTTATACCCCAACTAGACTCCAAAGAATTTTTCCTCAGGTAAACAGCAAATGCTGGAGATGTGATGAGGAAGAAAGGTAATTGTGAACATATTTTGTGGGAGTGTAATGAATTGGCAGACTTTAAAAATTCCCTGCAGATTACTCTATCGGAAACACTGGGTGAGCAAATTGGTAACTATGGAAATTATTTTTTGAGCTATGATATAGAATCAGAATTGCCTAGACATAGTAAGGTCTTGCTGAGTGTAATTGTGGTGGCTTTCAAGAAAGCAATTACTAGAAAAATGAAAAGCAATGTCTAAACCAGCTGTACTAGAAGTAGTGAATATAGTAACTGAAATAAAACAAGTAGAAATGGGATCTTTTATTGTTGTAAAAAAGTCCATCTATATAGCACAGATTTTAAACAAAAGAACGGTGTCTAGATCCAGGGATGTTATTGTCCTCCTTTACTCATCCCTCATTAGGCCAATCATTGAGTATAATGCCCCCTTTCGCAAGTATCTGTCCAGACTCAAGCAACAGCTGGAATGCCCACAGAGATAGATTACTAAAAGGATACAAGGCTTAAACAACATGTCCTTCATGGCCTAACTCAAAACCCTGTCACTGTCCTACAGGCTGCTAAGATGTGAACTGTGTCTGGAATACGAGGCATCCTCTGACCCATTACATTAATAAGTCAAACGACAAAATTAAATGCTTGGTCTAGAGATCTAAAGCTCTTCTGCAACATCAATAGAATGGATTGGAGGGACAGGTATATTTTGCAGAGGATACTATTACTACAAAGTTCATCCCTCTCCATTTGTAAGAACAATTTAAATCTATGCATTGGAAACAGAAAGAATTAACCCAGAACTGCCCCCTGTGGTACTAATGGAGAGAGGCAGTTCCTAAATGCTTTATCCCATGCATGGGTCCCCGCAAATTATCTATAGTATGATCCCAGTTATTTTTTATTAAGGGTAATATATAATTTTCAGCCATGGGATGAGTAAGATCAGACTATTACCAAATGGGATAGGTTATTTCAAGCACAAAAATGGAAATTGGATAGGCTTAAAATGGCCCTCATATTTACTTACATATGAACCTATTAACCTATAACCTTATCTGACCCAAAGTTTTTTTATTTATTTATTTATTAAGTTTAAGAATCTCTGGACATATCTACATTTGGAGATACATGTGCTCCAGTTGTAATAGTCCATTGTAAAGGCATTTTGGTAATAGATAGTACCTCAAGTACATTTGGGAATTTTACATGGTCATTAGGGGACATCAATGGTGTCATGCAGCAGGATATATGTTGATAGTTTATCTCATTTGAAGTAAGATGATTCAGTAAATTCTGTTTGTGGATCTTTGTATATCTGCATAGTAATGATGTGGTCCTTGACAAATATGGAAACATCTCTTCAGTTTCCATCAGGCCTGAGTGCATGGTAAGTGCAAAATCCACATACTGAGGGCGTGCTCTCCTTATACTGAAACCAAGTTTCAGTAGCTACACAAACACGTACGTGTTCACATTGTAGGAGACCCACAAGATCAGGCAATTTGTATTTCAGACTTCTGGTATTGAGAGGAGCCACCTTGCTATAAAAAAGTTTAGGTTTAAAAATGGCTACATTGATACCTGCTTGGATGTTCATAGTCTGGAGTCTGCTTAAAAAGGCACTACAGGGTCATGAAGGGATTTAGACAACATACTGAAGCCATGGAACAAGAGGTGGTGCAGGCCACACTGACGAAGCAAGTCAGACTGTCAGTCATCTCATCCCATGCTAATGCATACTGGGCCCCACCCCCTTCCAAATGACACCACCAACTAAGAGAATTATTGAAACAAATCATCTTTTCCTTGTATATAAATATTATTCTGGGCGAAGAAAGGATACCAATCAGGACCATTTTTTTGTCTGGATTAGACACATACATGATGATATCCATCATATAACTTTCCATGTCTCTCAGGGTTATTTACCTCAAGTCATTCACATCCACATCGACAACCATGTGGACTCAGTATGGAAAATAAAACAAACGAACAAACTTTAAACCAAAAAAACAAGTAAACGGAAATGCGAACAAGTCCACTGATACAAATTTATTGTGTAAGCGCTTTCATACGCATAAACTTCGTGCACTTCTTCAGACACCAGATTGTAACCAGAAACTGCTTTTATAGCAGGACAATTAACACATAATTAATGCCATTAAAATATTTGATTGGTAATTAAAAAATGCAACTGCAATACATACTACTTGATCACAATATGAAATGTCCTAAAACCTAAATCGTCACCCATTGCTTGAATCCTTATAATAAAAACAAACATTGAAATATAGGTTACTTATAAGGAAAAAAAAACATCACATACATATTAAAAATACACTATCTTACAAAATGTTAACATTAAAAAATATATATGCCTGTTCGATCAAATGTTTACTTAAATTGAAAGCACTAGAATGCTAGCCATCACATATATATCTGGTGTCTGAAGAAGTGCACGAAGTTTATGTGCATCAAAGCGTTTACACAATAAATTTGTATCAGTGGACTTGTTCGCATTTCCGTTTACTTGTTTTTTTTATGTGGACTCAGTATACCTGACAATAGAGTCACCTATTATGAAAACATCACTGGTTACTCCTGGAATTTGTGGTACTAGATGGTTAGTTGTCTATCTCCCATGATTATTTACTATGTGTGTGCATGGTACTGATGTGGTGGTGGATATCTGCTGAGGCTTCAGTAATGATTTTTTACAGCCTTAGCATAATTCAGTTTAGTGTGGCTAGTGGCTGTGATGAGATATCAGTGGTAATGTGTGATGCTCACAGGTCATCTTATTGGGTGAGGGGAATGCCTCCATATTGGAATGATATTTCCATGTCACACAGATTGAATTACTCATATTAAGTAAAATGCAAGTGTCTACAAGCATGTGGCAGTTACTACTCTGTCTGAGAGTGCCAAGTGCAGTCAGGCTGGCAAAAGAAGGGAGATAAAAAGATTTACTTTCCATTTTGTCCACATGCATTATGGATTTAGTTTGGTCTAAGTACTCAAAATATACTTTTCATAGACTGGTTAAGTAGAGTGTGATTAATTTTGAGCAGCCAAGATCAGTTTAGTGTATATATATATATATATATATATATATATATATATATATATATATATATATATATATACACACACACACACACACACACACACACACACACACACACACACACACGCACACACACACACACACACACACACACACACTATGTGAGAGCAACACAGCATGTGCAGCCATTACTACAGAAAAAGCAGTCTGTTTAACTGATAGCAATACACTAGCATTGCGGTACAGAGTGCACAACAGTGGCCCAACACATATACTGTCATCTTGCAGGCTATACTGGGGCAATGAAATGTTCATCTAACAACCGATAGCAGCCTCATGTAACCATGCACAACAGCTTTAAGTAATAGATATACATTGAAACATTCAGTGAGCAACTTAGTCAATGGCAAAATGCCCAAAGTATGTGTGCAGTCAATCTATGGGTGATTACTGAAAAACACTAACAGGCTACTGTGGAACATCACCTACAGCAGTGCAGGTCAAAGAGTTAACAAACCAACATAATATATAATAAAAAACAGAAAATTGAAAAATCAGCCAGAATGCAGCATTAGAGTAGATCAGCAGTAATTTGAACTTCCAGAACATTAGCAAATTGGCCTGTCTCATTTTAATTATGTTAGTTGCCTTAAATGGGTCTATATTATTTCACTGAAATCTGCTTACATCGAGATGCTATTCATCGAACCAACATCATCAAACTTCCCTTCATCGAATGTTCAAATCAAGGAATGTTTTTGCCAGGTAAAGAAACTAGATGGCCAGCACACCAACCACAAATCAATGAATGTTTTTGCCAGGTAAGGAAACTAGATGGCCAGCACACCAACCAACACACAAACACATTAAATTAAAGCCAAGAAACAGGTTGGTGGGGTTATCCCCCCGCACCCCACACCCCCCTGCTTATATATGAACTCCAAATCACACTACCGTGGAGAAAAGGGTAAATTTCCTTATGCTGGCCAACTAGTTTCCTTACCTGGGTAAACTGTTCGCTGATTTAAACATTCAATGGAGAGAAGAGGCTTGAAGATGTCAGTTCCATGAATAACAGTTGGAAGTAAGTAGATTTCAATTAACTGATATAGACCCGCTTTAAGCATATTGATCATTCAGTGTAGTACAATGTAGAGAGCAGAAGATTTAGAAAACAACAAAGCAGAACAAGCATAGGGAAGTGGTCAGAAGGGATGAAATCTTCAATTATTTTACAAATGAGAAATGGGCCTAAGGCCTGGTTAGCTTCCCTTCATTTGTCTAAGTGTAAACTAGATGAGATTGCAATTATTGAGTAAACTTCCTTTGGCTTTAAATCATTTATCACTATTTTCCATTCAGTTTGAGTAGCTTCTTTTAATTCTCCAGTAGTGATTTCAATGTTTTGGGCATTTTTATTTAGGCAGGGCAGGGCGGGGGTGGGTTGGTGGTGGTCCTTGCCCTGTACTGGAAACGCATTTTTCTTTGTTTTATGACTGGTTGAAGTACTACCTGGTTTGTTTCATCTGGTTTAACAACTTGAATTAATGTGGTTGAGCTGACCTCCTTATAAAGGTATGACTTATAACAGTAGAAAGGGGTTGTACTTGCATTAAATAAAATGGAACAAATTTAAGAGTGTTGAATTCCTCCACATAAATATTTGCTACATAGACACTGGGATACACTGAACATTCTGGAAGGATTATGCACTGATATAAAAGACAGCCACATAGAAAGGAGTTTTTTCACTTCTGAGAAAGTAGCAGTGGCACTGCATAGAGACAGAGATGTCAACAGTTGACAAGACACCCTGACCCTGTGTAGAAAATAGGAATGATTATTCTTGTTAGTGCTAGTACATTCAGCATAACTGTATTTACTAACACATATCCTGTCACCTGTTGTAGAACACATGCCATACCCTTGGCATATCTTGCATCACTTCCTGGTCCTGTAATATGATTTTGTAAAATTTTAAAACCATTATATGTAACCAGTATATGTGCAAGCCTGTGTTATTACTGTGTTTAGTTATGATGATTGGAAGAATGTAGACATAAACTTATAAATAGGGGAATGATGTTTAGTGCCAGTCACACATTTTTGCCCTTGTAGCAGTAAACAACCACCTTGTAATACTTAGCATAGGTCTGTCAGTTCAAAGAGTTCAATGTTTTTATTCATATTAATTTCTAGTACATTCCCGCAATAAAGATTATCCCAGGTACAGAACATTTTGTGTGCAATTGTCTAAAATGCTGTCATCTTCTCAAGCATTAACAGTTACCTCATCTCTCAATCTTGTAGCACAAGAAATTTGGACATAGACTAAAATAATGGCAAGACAAAGGCCCAAAAATAGGGATGATTTTTAAGTATTGCTCTAATAAACCTAGGAATTTGCTAGAATAACAGTGTTAGCATGCATTTTCTGAATGGTATTAATTCTGAAATTCAAATGTATGTCATTATGTATTGACTTCAACCCTAAGTGATTTGTCAGAAAACTACAAATGTTATGAGGAACAGACCAAAAATATGAGAGAAAAATCTGGACATTTGAGAGGTATGACAGTTACTGTGTTGCAAAAACAACTATTAGGGCCTTTACTTTTATTTATTAACAAAATCTTCACAGCTTCAAAGCCAGTTAATCTAAATTGTCTAATCTAGTGTAGATGATTCTGCCTTAATATGCTCAGCTTCATTAATAAAGTCCAACACACTGTTTCCTCCCACATTACAAAGACATGCATCTGGAATGTTTCTCCCCGGGCTTCGTCTGAAAATTGGCTTTGTTCCAAGTCAGACATTCCTGGTAAACAAATGTTAAATAAATAAATGGTTAGAAACTTAACTAGACCATTCTCCTAAAGCCTAATAAACCTGTTGTTATTTATGTTGACAACATTCCAGTCAAATTATAATGACTTTACAATACAGACAGTCAAAAATACAAAAATAGAGGGGTACAATACACAGAATTACTCAGATAATAACAGACCACGGTTTGAGTAACATTTTCAATATATATTCCAAAGGTCAGCTATATACTATGACTTTTTATCCAGTGCTAAACCTTTCCTTACAAACTATGCACACACCACAGCAGCTTGTACCTTTCTACCACTTGCCACATTGATCTTTACTATTTAACAATCCTGCCAGCTAGCTAAACCAGAGCACAGTTACAATAAATCTATGAGTTCTGCAACTAACTAATCCAATTAAACTCACCACTGACTAGCACCACAGTCACTTAAAATATTAGATCTATCTGCTGTATTAGCTTACTCAGATATGGAAACTGCCCATAAATCCTGTACAGCTCTGAAGACTGCCCCTGAAGTGATAAATATCTCATAAGTAACTCTGATCTTTAAACCATCACCTAGCAATTACACAAAACCCAAACAATCTCTATAATGGATCTTTATGTTCTGTATGTATTGCTGAACTTTGAATTAGAAATAGTTTATCCTATTAGCAAAAAAGAAATTCATTAAATGATACTTAACTACAAGGTGATCATGCCCACGTAGTATACCCAAAAGTAAACCTCTTTTACTTGCAAATTGCTAACTGTATAACATTATTTTACTTTATTGCATTGTATATAGTATAACATGAGAATTAACTTATTTCTTTATATACTGCAACAAAACACAGTAAAATTAAATATATTTTATTTATTTATTTCACAGGACATTAATTTTGGCAGAGGCAGTCTACCAAAATGTTATATTAATATTTTTACGCATGTTAATCTGTATTTTCATGCGTATATTGCTACACGTACATGTACAGGATTATCTCTTGCTGTGATATAACAATAGTTCTCGACTGTCCAGATTTTTGTAGATGACCAGATTTTGGTTTGTTCCTCATAAAATTTATGGTTTTCTTTCAAATCAGCGAGGTTTGAACACAAAATAATGACACACATTTAAGTTTCAGACTTTATATCCTTCGGCATATGCAAGGTAACACAAAACCTTTTATTCTAGCTACTTTCTACATTTATGAGAGCAATATTTAAAGCTTGTCCCTATGTTTGGCCTTTGCCCCTGCCTTATTTTTGTCTTTGTCCACATTTCTTGTTGTAAGAGGTTAAGAGGTATGGTGTATAGTGTTGTACATCAAGAAATAAAGCCTTATTTAAGAGTGTGTACCATTTTCTCAAAACGTTGGCATGATATATAAGAAATATTAGCAAACTTCATTTCAAGAACCTAAAATGCTCATGGATCCTTGGCTTAATGAGATAATTCTCATGGTTCCTTGGCATAATGAGACATCCATAGAAGTAAAATAATCAATTCTGCATATTTGGTTTTATAAAATAGCCCTTTAATGATTGGTTAATGCAACTCTACCTACCCATAACCCATTACTGCGTAAATGTTAGGATAAAGCATCATTGCTAAAGTATAGCAGTTTTCATCATGATAACTAATCAAATGGCAATATGTAAAATAGGAATGCTCAATGGAATATAATTATTATTATTATTATTATATTCTTTCTTTGTTGATTTGTTAAAATATGTATTATTCATTACAGAGATAACGTATGTACTTAAGTACAGATGCCTGCATGTAAGGTGATAAAAGTTTATATGTGAACAAACAGAGCTGTTAAATATTTTCTGTTGCAGACGATTGTGTCTCCTACATGAATATTGTATGTTGGGGCTGTGCATTTGTTTTAAGAACCGAAGTATTGGTGCCAAATAATCATTTGTAGCAATTCTTGCTGTTTGAGAAATTCAGCTTTCTTCAAACAAAAATTGCCACCAGATGGATTTTGTTTGGTGACACACTATCAGATCTGGCACTCAGTTAATTGGAAGAATAACTAGAAATATCTGGGATCCAATGAGTTATTGAAGGTGAAAATGTTAATGCATCTGCTTTGATTGGCTGAGATCCAGAATCTGAAGTGGAGTTGTACAGCAGAACAAATCACTGAAGCCAAATCTATAGCATTCAAGCAAATATGTTAATAATAGCGAATGCAATTAATGAAGCTAGTAACATTTTCTTGAAATGCTCTGAGAAACATTATTCTGCAATTAAACAGCAGTCAAGTAAGGTTTTGTTTTGGGCATTACCCATCATGGTTTACTTGCTGAGAAACTGTAATCCGCATGGGTATTCACAAACTTCCAAAAACTAAACCTTAGTGATAAAATACTGCTCAAACCAATTCAAACAACACCAACAATTTCATTCAAAAAGAGTTTATGTGTAACAACTGAAAATGATCATTTCAGCAGTATTAAACATGTTTGTGAAAACATAGGTATGGAATAAGGAACATGAACAGATGTTTATTACATGAAAGAAAAAAAGCAAAAGTGACATATTTAAAATTTTGCGAAAGTAATGAAATCATTCACTAGGACTGCCCACAAAGAAATCAGCTCACAAAATAACAGTAGTCAAATAGCTGCAAAACACTATTCAAAAAATAAAAGTAATGTTTTTATGGAGAGCAGACATTGGAATGGTAATGGAATATGTTTAAAGGGCATGGTGGGTCAAAAGTTTAGTTAAAATCCACCTGCGTTTATTCATGGTATGTGTTTAATCATTGTATTTTTATTGCTGTTACAATGAAGATACTATATACAACCATTTGTACTAAGTATAGAAAAGATATTAAATAACATAGTAAATATGTGTCATTTTATCTAAATATTCTATATCACATTAAACAATAGAATTTTAACATTCAATCCAGTTTACCAAACTTTTCAGAAGATCCATATTTTTGTAGAAAAAATATGTTGCGGTAGAGGTGACCTGTGTAAATAGTCACAACATCTGGAAATAACTTAAAGATTAGTTCGTCTCACATGTTTCACCCCCCAATATTGTTAAAATGTAGTAGCTTAAATAACTCAATGGAAGGATTCGGTTAGGCATAAATCTGTTCAGACATGGCACAGGAATATAAAACTGGACTGATGGTGACAGAAGAACAGAGGAGACAGTTTTTCTCTTGTACAAGAGTTTACAAACCACTTGATGAAACTCTTTAAATGTTTTAATAACAGAATTTAAAATGGAATAGAGATCCAAGGGGATATATAATTACCGTAGAAACATGGAACTGTACCATTCTCCCCAGACGTCATGCATAATGCAGGTGGTTGTCCCTTTATTCAGTATTATAGTATGGTATTGTCAAGGTGTTATTGTCTCATAGTGGGTGGGAGGTTGGGGAAAACTGGTGGACAACCCACTTGTTTTCACTCTGAATCCCTTCTGGGAGGAACTAGACAGTAAAGCAGAACCATATTTGCTCCAGCCGGTTCCAAAGAGACTGATTTGCAGGGGGGCCTTCACTGAGTTATCAAAAGCAAAGAGCAGCAAAGAAGGAGTGTTGTGAGTATACAGAACAGAAATTTAAATGCTGGAAGTACTATGTTTTAGCAGCATGGGGGTAGGAGAAAAAGGTGTGAAGAACTGACATTTAAGTCCTTTACAGGTATAGTGGCTATTTAGGTAGGTCATTACTGCCTCAACATAATTTCTTTTCAACAAAAATATGGATTTTGCTTTATGAAAGTTTGTTAGATTGGAGTGGGAGTTAAGATTCTATTGTTTCATTTGATGTAGAATATTTAGATATAAGGATGCATATTTAGTATGTTGTTTAATAACTTTCCTATACTTAGTACAAACAGTTGTTTGTAGTAATTTCAATGTAACAGCAATAAAAATACTATAATTAAAATGCCAAGTGTGTGACTAACATAGCCCCAGAAATTAAACTTTTTTTGAGTGAGGTATAAGAAAAAATGTGCTGTTCCTTCAAAAATTCCATGTTGTTTGTTATTTCAGATTGTTTTACTTTAATAAAAATACTTTTCAAAGAAAAAATACATTAATAAATGTAAAGCAATAAATGCTAAGAGCATACAGTTGTTATTCAAGTGACAAAGTACAGATAATTAACTTTGCTGGTTTTTCTTCAGTAGATGTCCAATGTCAGGTAGTGATCTACTCTTTGGCATTTGCGACAAAAGTAATTATAAACTGTTCAGAATTATCATTAAATATTATATCACTGCTCAGTGAAGTGAAAAGGTGTTACATGTGTGGCAAAAAAGAATAGAAAATGCTTCAGATTGTTCTGTTTAACAAAATGTTAACTTTGCTTTCAGAATAGAGTATGCTTTTGGTTTGCCATAGTGCACATATGTTTAAAAAGTTGGTTTTGCCAAGTGCAGAGTCGTTCAGTACCCACTGTTCAATCTCTTATGGCAAGTCAATTTCATTCATTTGTATTGACATTAGAAGCGTGTTTTAAAAACAAAATTCCTGTAAATAGAATAGTACCTACAACATTGAATGGAATGCTTCATTGGACTTTAGAAATGCGAAGAAAAAGAATAGTGTTTAGGGCATTAGACAAAAGTTCAGACTTGAAGGCATGAGACAAAATGGCTGTGCTATGTGAAGTGGTGAATGCTGAGCCTGGAATATGTACTGCTGCCTATGTCTGCTAGGGTTGTCTTTAACAGAAGTGGTGCCTTGAAAGAGAAGTGTAGATCAGGTAGGCTAACAAAAACAAGGCAAGGCTGTATAGCTACCAATGAGGCACAGGTGAAACTTAGAGTATATAATGGCCATTACCCATAGATGAACATCAGACTCCTGAGTCCTGGGTTAAGAGAGGATTATGTACTAGACTTTTGAGGCAGTTAAGTCTAGAGATTATTCCTGAAATCTGAAGCCATGAAGTCATGAATGGAAATAGTGAAGTGAGTTGTTCTAGTTCCCATCCTGGTTTGAGCATGCAGCTGAGTACCTCACAGCAGATAATGAATGGTTGACAGGACTCTAGCCCTGTGCTGTGTGGGGCCAGGCATATAGGGTCCAAGGTTGGGGCGTGGAGTGACTTCCCAGTTTTCTGGCTTTTGTCCATCAGTGGAGGAATGAAACAGACAAGTGCAGGAAGTTGAGTGGAAGACTGAGAAGGGGTGGGAAATAACAACAAAGACATGAATGCCAAACTGTTTCTACACATACATAGAAGACAAATTTGGCTGCTATTTAGGTCAACCATACAACACCTTTTAGTTGCGGGAAGACTAACATGATTAGTGATGTACCCCATACATTACTAACAATAGAAGCAGAAGCAAAATATATGACAGGTAGTTCTTAGTTCTTAGTGTATATAAGCAGGCTACATATGTCAAAGAAGCCAAAAGTGTCTTCCTGTACATTATAAACCTAGATTTTTTATGTTTTTGCAAGATTCAGGTGTAAAATCTTACCATAACAGCAGATGTCCTTATCTTCACTGTTGCAATATTCTCAACATGAGGGATCCTCAGTAAGGGTGGCCCAATGCCCAGCCAGTATTTCAAAGCCTTTAGGCTTTTAAGGATACTCTATACATTACACATATGCTCCCTGTGCTGTAGGGCATAAAGGTGACGTCCAGACATATCATCCTCAGAACTGAGAGCCCCAGGAGGAATGCCAGCCCTAGGATACCAAAGGGTAACAGGCACATCCAGAGGGACAAAAGACCATGGGGAGGAGGGAGGGAGTGAATATTGCTACAGTGAAGAGAAGGACATCTACTGTTATGGTAAGATTTTACACAACACACTATGTCCTTCCATTTCACTGTTACAGTATTCGTAACATGAGGGAGCGTACAAAAGCTCAGGAAGAAGATAGGGAGGAGGAAGGGCCAGGAGAGCCTTCTAGGAAGCCATAAAGGGTGGCCCTAGCAAAACCTGCTTTAGCCCTGGGTATGATATCAAACTTGTAGTGCTTGGTAAAGGTATGCACCAAAGTCCAGGAAGCTGCCTCAGGGATAGAATAAGTATCCAAACCCTTGAAAAAAGCACCAGAAAAAGCCCCAGCCCCAGTAGAGTGAGCATTGACAGTAGAAGGAAGGCTGTTACTATGATAAGTATAACAAAAGGAAATGGACTTGGCGGTCCAACAGGAAAGAGTCTGCTTGTAAACCACCATACCTAATGATCTAGGATGAAAAGAAACAAAAAGGCTATTTAGACTTTGAAATGTTTTGTCCAAATAAAATCTGAGTTGTCTATGCACATCCAAAGTGTGCAACATGTTCTCACTAGCAGATTGTGGAGAAGGGAAAAAAGTAGGCAAATGAATAGACTGATTAAGAGACAACTCATTGACCACCTTAGGCATAAAAGAAGGATTGGTACGAAAAGACACACTGTCCTTATGAAAAACTAAAAAAAGGAGGACCCACCATAAGGGCTCAAAGTTTAGACATCCATCTGGCAGAAGTAAGAGCTAACAAAAGAACAGACTTCCAAGAGCAATGCTGTAAGGAAGCTCAAGCTACAGGCTGAAAGGGAGCCTGTGTCAATTTCTCCAAAACTAAATTAAGATCCCAGGATGGAGAGACAGGCTTCCTGGTACGTCTAATATAAAGGATGCATTTAAGAACTGTTTGGGCTTGAATCTAAAGGCCAAAGGAGGAGCTAATGGCAGACAAGCATAAACATCTGAGAGGTGGGCTTTAACAGAAGTATATGCCAACCCAGCATTGAGCAAGTCACACAAATAAGAGATAACCAAAGTAGCATCACAGTTAGTGGGTCCAGGTTATGAGAACGACATTACATAGCAACCCTCTTCCATTTGGACAAGTAGGATCTCCTAGTACTAGGTTTCCTAGCCTCCTGCAGAACCTGAAGCACATCCTCAGAAAAAAGGTGCCTATAGAGAATCAAAATCCTATCACCCACAGAGTCAGTTGAAGAGTGGACATGTGGCAATGGATGAGAGATCCCCTGTCTTGTGGGAGAAGATCCACCCTGTGAGGTAACTTGTAATGATTGACCATTACAATATGCAGAAGAAGAGGAAAACAATACTGTCTGGGCCAAAAGGCAGTCACCAGCAAGATTTTGGGAGCATCCTGCTTTATCTTGCTCCGGACTTTTGGAATGAGAGGAAGGGGAGGTAAGGCATAAAGAAACATCCCCTTCCATGAAAAATATAGGGCGTCCAACTTCCAGGCCAGAGGACATGGAGTCCTGGTGCAAAATTGAGGAAGTTGCCTGACTAGAGGGGAGGCAAAGAGATCTACATGAGGAATACTCCACTGGTGGATAATGTCCAGAAACACATCACTCTGAAGCATCCACTTGTGAGATTGCGCTATGAACCTGCTCAGGGAGTCTGCCACAAAATTCTGAATTGAAAGAATGTACACTGCCTGAAGTGTCACTTTGTCCTGAATAGTTAGCTCCCAGATCTGAAGTGCCAATCTGCAAAGAAGATAGGTCCTTGTCCCCCCTTGTTTGTTGATGTACCACACCGCTGTGGTGTTATTCATGAAGATCTTTAGGGGACCTGGGGAAAACAGAGGATGGAAAGCAGTTATAGTCAACAGAAGAGCTCTAATCTCCTTGATATTGATGTGTTCCTTCTGTTGCTGAGGAGACCAGAGGCCTTGCACCTTTAGGATTCCAAATGAAGCCCCCCCAGCCTCCATCTGAGGTGTCTGTGAACAGCTCCTGAGAGGGAATCTGGGGTTGAAAGGGGACCCCTGGATTCAAAGTCAGTTGAATCCACCACTGAAATTCCAATTTGAGACATGGAAGAAGAGGAATTGGAAACTCTAGAGGATGAGCATGCTGAAGCCAAACTGACTTTAGATACAAATGAAGTTTTCTCATGTGGAATTTGGCTAAGGAAAGCATAGGGATGGTGGATGCCATGAATCCACGAGCCCTCAGAAATTCCCTGGCTGAAATTAAAGCCAGAGGAAGAAGGAAATCAAAAAAGGAGATCAGAGTCAAAGTCTTGGGAGGAGGCAGGGATACTAGCATAGAAACAATCTGGATTCTGCATCCCAGAAAAACATGATCCTTTGACAGGACAGGAAGGACTTTTGAAAATTTACAGTGAACCCCAGGCTTTGCAACAGAGTGATGGCTAGCTGAAGGTGGTGTAAAAGAATATCTGGAGAGGAGGTTTGAATATGCAGGTCATCTAAATAAGGAAAGACCCGAATGCCCCTGAACATGCAAAAAGCAATAACAGCAGCTAGGCATTTGGTGAATACCCTTGGGACAGCAGAGAGGCCAAAGGGCAAATTGTGCCAGGAAGCAATAGAGAAATGTAAATACTTCTTGAAAAGGCAATGAATAAGGATATGGAAGTAAGCATCCTTGAGATACAGAGAAACCCAAAAAGCCTGAGGAAGAAGCAGATTCCAAAGGAAGGGAGCTTTAGATAAGTATTCAGGTGAGAAAGATCC
Organism: Protopterus annectens; assembly: GCF_019279795.1. Lineage (NCBI taxonomy): Eukaryota > Metazoa > Chordata > Ceratodontiformes > Protopteridae > Protopterus > Protopterus annectens. The sequence continues at coordinate 1,086,728,153 of NC_056730.1, read as the reverse complement.
AGAATGGGTCTCCAAGTGCCTTCTTTCCTGGGGACCAAAAACATTCTGGAATAAAACTTCTTCCACCTTTGAGCAGCTGGAGCCTCTTGAATAGTTCCCTGAGTCAAAAGACCCAAAAGCACCTCTGTAAAAAAGTCCAACTGGTCTCGAGGTGGCTCAGGAATACCCATGAAAGGGGGTAGAGATTTCCAAGCCATGAAATACCCTTGGTGAATGATGGAAAGAACCCAGGAATCCTGAGTTATGCTTAACCAAACAGGAAGAGGCAGAGAAAGAGGGATGTGGTTGGGAAGAAACAGGCAGTCAGATAGTACCTGGTTTATCAGGAAAGGAAGGCTTCTGAGCCATATGGGTCTGTGTTGACTTATCTGGGGGAATCTTCCTACCACCCCTCTTGTCTTTAGGCGAAGGATGAGACTGCCCTCTACCAAAATCCGGTTTATTGGGATAGTTTCTCTGAAACTTTAGCACAGGGGAAATAAATATGTTTCAGATCCTGTAACTCCTTGCCTGTTTCCTGCAGGGATTTGAACAAATCAGCAGCAGCAGCACCAAACAAAAATTGGTTGTCCAGAGGAGCATCCATCAACGTAGCCTTAATATCATCAGGCAGGAATACCTCCTCAACACAGAGCCAAAAGCAGCAGCCCTAGAAAAAGTGCCTACTGAATCATAACTAAACTTAATGGAATGCTGAGCTACCTGCAAAGAAGTCCCTAACAGGGACAAGACAGAAATCTTTCCCTCAGAATGAGGAAGGTCAGAAATACCCTGGCAAACCTGAAAAAGAAAAGACAAAATATATCTAGTCATATGGGTCTGATAATTAGCAGCCTGAAAGGCTAGGGTAGATGAAGTATAAACCTTTTTACCCAGCCTTTTCATAGTCCTGTTGTCCTTATCAAAAGGAAGTAATGTGGTAGAAGGCAGCAATTTTGAAGGCTTGTCAGGTGTCACAGAGACCACCAAAGGGTCAGTAGAATGGCACTTATAAAGGAATTTGCAGTCATCAGACACTTTATAAAACCAACTGAGTTGTTTAGGAGGAGGGGGCTGTGAGTCAGGGGCCTGAGATGCAGAAAAAAAGGCATTTAATAAAGCAGCCAAAAACAGGAGGAACATTAGAGAGTCTAAGAGACTCCATTTGAAGGAGCTCATAATACCTTCTTTAAACTTCAGCCACTTGGGCACAATCCTATTTAAAGAATCCCATCATCCTGGAAATAGTATCCCCAAAGAAAATTTCCTCAAAAGGAGATTCATGACTAGCAGACTCCTCTTCCTCAGAGCCATAATCCAAAGGGGAAGGAATCTGAGTAGAATAAGCCAGGGATTCCTCATCAGAATCCTCTTCTTCCTCAGATGAATCCTGTTACCTAGTTCTGTTGAGGGAGAAGATGACCAAGGGGGAGCCGGGACAAAGACCCCCTGAGGAGGTTTCAAGGTGATAAGGACAAGGAACAAGCCTTGTGTAAAATTCTACCATTCACTTTGAGGGTCCTTATGAGCAAGAGAGATATATTTTGTCTTTTGCTTCTTTTTTAAGGGAATATCCGCCTTATAAAACTTAGTAGGCTTCAATGTTGGCCTTCACTCAGTTATTGTAGTTGGGACTTCCTCCCTCACCAGTATTTGAGGAACCCCCAAGGCCCTTTTGTGATAATCAGCCATGGTTCACCCTGAAAATCTGGAGCGAACTTCTGCAAGGCCTCTGAGAACATGTGAGAATCTGGATCCATGCCGGCCTCCAAACTGGTCTTGGCAGAGGAATCCAGCACAGGAACCATGCAATCCTCCAGGCTTTCACTACCCTCAAGAGATATGTCTGACAGAGGCAGAACAGATGTAGAATCTGACCTGACTTTTTTTAACCTTCGTCTTCAAAGATGGCTGACTCTCGGACCAAGAAGTGTCCTCCATAGCAACTTTCACTAAAAGCTTTAGATTCTGGTACTTAAGATAGATGGCTAGGGATGAACGATAAGGTATTTGTAACAAAAGCCTGACAAATAGTACAAGACATATGGTCATGAGAAGCACCTAAGCAAAACAAGCACTGCTCATGATGGTCTTTATGGGGAATCTGTCTTACACACTGGCATTTACCCTTTCTAGATGACATGAAACCCCACAACAACACAAATGCAAAAGAAAAGGATAAGCAAAAAACCCCAATAGGGAGCTTATCTGAAAATGGCTAGGTAAACCAGCAAACAACTCGAGCAAACAGACCAACGCTCAAAGATGGTGTTTGGACTGGTGGCAGAGATGTTCTGAGGATGCTACATCTAGAACACCACCTTTCTGCCCTATGCCTAGCGTGGGGAATATACATGTGGCGTATGGTGTATCTTTAACAACCTAAAGGCTTTGGTATACTGGCCAGATATCAGACAGCAATTAGTAGGGGATTTCTCATGTTAAGAATACTGCAACAGTCAAATTGAAGAACATCAAACAGGTCAGGAGAGGGTAGAAAATTTCAGCATGGCAGAGAATAAAATCCTGCTGGAAGTCTTCAAGCAGCAAGGCCTAAAATGGCAGGGGAGAGGGAGAATTAATCCCCTCTTATGCAGTTATACATGGTAGCTCTTACTCTGGTCATCAGTGCCATAGGTGAGTACAACAAGACAATGGGCTATTGCTGCCAGCATTTCATTAACACAGTGTGAGTCTGTGAGTGATAGCCTGGATTAGTACTACCTAGTAGAGTTTTGCCTATAGACCTCTTAGATAGACTAGGTGTAATGCAATCTAACTTGTGCATTGCAGCAATCTAGTTGTTCCATTGCAAATGTATCTTCATGGAAACCATAGACACTAAGACATAGGCTGCTATCCCTAAAGGAAGGTAAGGTATATTTTCATTTGCTGCATGAATACCCTTTCCCTGCATGGCATATGGCCACCTTAGTAACATATGTCATTGAGTTTACAGTGTGTTCTGTATGTTATGCTTTCACAAGTATTAGCTGTAATAGGGTTGATAGAGTACTGCAAGAATCTGAATGCAGGGTTGATGTTAGTGACTAGGAGTTGTCCAGCAATGATGATGCCCAGCTTGTCAGTCATAAATCACAGTCCAGGGACTCAGTGCTACCGCATGTCTCAAACCTGGGTGTGGAGGTACCAACCAGATATAGTGAAGATAAAGCTAGAAATACTAAGGGCACTGTGGTTGTACAAGAGTACCCATCATCCCCACAGGGAAAGTCCCTTCCTGTGGATGACATCATTATATATGGTTCCCTAGTGTCATAACAGGCAAGTTCACCTGTGCACATTGCCTCAGTATGGGCATACCTAATATAGTCCAGTGACAGAAGCATAAATGATAGTGTCACAGCTCTCATGTAGCACCTTAGATGAAGATAACACAGGGCCTAAAACAGATGTGTAGAAGAGTCATCCAATAATGGTCTGCAGCCACATAACCCACAATGGAGCTGGCAAAGATGCTGTGTGGCATTTGAGAAGTAATTTGCATACCTTGCATAATGCACAGTGCAGTCCAATGCACTGCTTCACAACTTGAGTTATGCATAACCTGCACATGACCATGAACCAAAGAAACTGTCACCACAGAGTGTGAAACCTATTTATGAATGCTGCTCCTCATCTGTCTGCTACAAGATAAACAGTGTAAGCTTGAAATATTTGCTAAATGAAGGCAATGCTAGCAGTCAGTTTAGAAACAAACAATGAACATCTGGATGAGCATCTGGATTCAGAGGCTGCACCTATGCTGCATGATAGTTGTAATACAGATAGTGTTCCCATTGCACTGTTGACAGCCATGTGATTCAGCAACAGAATTATATGCCTGCCAGTTAGTATTCAGTATATACCTCTTTATAATGACTGCTACACAAAGCAGCAGTATTGTGTTCTCTTCATTCAGACAATGTACTAAGAGCTGTAGACAGTCAGTAAATGAATCAGAATCAGGTACAGAGTGCTGGCTGCATGCACAGCATTCTGCACTCTACACATCACAACCACGCAGGACAATCAGGATGAAAGACCAGCTTTACTGGGATATGCACTGCTGACTTTGCACCCATCACTGCATGTTGACTATGCATATAAGTATAGACTGTGGAACCCATGTTTATATCTCGCAAGGTATGTATAGAATAAGCTATAAAATACAGCTGTACTGCATCAGTGAGCACTGAGTCCCTTCATATCATAAAATATGAAGGGCCTGTTCAAAGTCTGTTAGTACAGCTGGGTTGCAGCACTGGGCATGCCCAATATCACAATAGCGTATATGCTCCTTGGGGTGGCTATGCACTATATATGCTAGAAGTGGCACATAGGTTAAAATAAACTGCATCATATAGAAAACAGGGATACAAATGTATTCACTGTGGACCATTGATTCTCAGCTAGTAAACTGGAGTGGACAATGTAATTCAGAAAGATTCTGCACTGTGCTTTGTTCAGTACCCATGCTAACATTTATTGATATTAACTCTGGGTTTTGTACTCTAAAAATGATGTCAACATTCAAATAAGTTTAAATTGCTGCCACACTGTGCGCCCCATTTAGGTTGGACTCTTGTCTGTATAGGCTGCACATAACTGTCTTTGTATTTATATAACTGATATGATACAGTCTGTAGCCTCTCTTAAAGAAATGCAATGAAAAGATATTTGCTTTTTGTCTTGCCATGAAATGCTGCACAATCTAAACATGCCATCAGCACAATAACTACTTATTATTAACTTTATTTTTTCCCAACCATGCCCTCATGGATGTAGACCTGCCTTCATTTTCTTGTTTTCTCAGAAAGCTACTTATTGCAGATATACCCCAGGGATTACTTCAGTGTCACTGCTTGACAGAGGCACAGAAAAATGATAGGCATAGTTTTTATTCAAACTAAAGGGGTGGCGAAAGCCACATGACTATGGGCTAGGCTTATAAATGCCCTTGGGCAGATAGCCTAGTATGAACCTATGAACCTATGAACCTATATGTCACAGTGAAAGCACAGCTCATGAGATTACAATGACCAGTCAAATCACAGTCCCATTTACTTAGAATGGAAATAGTGAAAAGCAATATCAAGTTTGAGAATCCTCAGTAAAAAAAAATGTTGGTAAGCTTTTTTCAGTGATTCATATATCTGTTTCCTGCATTAAATCATCTGATAAAGGTACTTGCAAATTGCTAAGAGATAGCTGAGATAATGGGTGTATATTACGTTATCGAACTTTTAAAAGTTCGAACATCATATGCTCGACACCATATGATCGAACTTTAAAAATTTTGAACGTTTCAACGGAGATCTCCATACAGTGTGGAATGGGAAGATTTCCCTTTCCTGCACTGTAGTGTGATCTCGGAGTTGGTATATTTAAAGACCAGGGGTGTAGGGGCGGGCAGGAGGTCTTGCCCCCCTGCTTAAAATAGTTAGGTAGATTTTTTCTGTTGTTTTTTTTTTTTTTTTTTTAGCTATTCAAACTTTTACCTTTTAGCTTTGACCATATGACGTTCAAACTTTTAAAAGTTCGATAACATAATATATGCCTTGAGATAACATACCCCTTTTAAAGTAATATTTTGATTTTCAGGTCTTGTCTTCCTTCCACCTTCCTTCCTGGTGACTGCTAACAGTTTGTTGTATTTCCTGACTTGCAAAGCTCAGATAATTAGTAAAGTTGCTCTAAGTGATTTTCCATTTCACTTTCAGACTCAGCAGCTTTATGCCAGAAGGGAAAGGAAAGCATGCAGCTTTATAAGACAGCATACCATCAAAAAAGTTGTGAATTTTGAGTCTGGATAAATGAATACTATTTATTGAATTCATCTGATTTCTATTTTTGGCTGTCTGGGTCCAGTCTGCTGCCTGGATGGAAGTCCAGTGTCCAGTTTATTCACTAAAGCACTTCTCGCAAATGAGATAAGCACAGCCAAACCAGCCATTCATTTCTCTGGTTTCCCATGTTTGCACTAAGTCTGCATGGCACCAACAGTGGGGAAAAAAAGAAAAAACAGAGACAGAACAGGGAAACAGACAAAAAGGGGCCAGTATTTATTTTATTTATTTATTTATTTTACATTTGTTGACCGGGATAGTCCGACTGGATGCATGTCCATTTTCAGCGGAGGCCCAGGGAGAAAAGCTCCAAGGGTAAGCAGATACATCATTACATAATACCAGCATTACAGATTACAAACAGACTATTTACAGAGATTACATAAGTAAGCAAGTTAAACAAGTTCCACAGGTTACAGTTAGTCCTGAGCACAAGTCAGGATTAAATTAAATTACACAGTAAACTGGTTAACAGATTTTTACACATTCGAGTTAGCCAGGCTTGATACATTGACATAGCCAGTTAAGTGACAAATGTTGTTTCAGTCTAGTTTTAAATTGACCTAAGGTGGAAAGTAAGGTAATATCAGCTGGAAGAGAGTTCCAGGATCTACTTACAGAGTTTGCAAAGAGAGAATCACCGGCTGTGTTATTAATTTTGCTAGTATGAATTAGTAGTTTGTTAGAGGATCGAAGCGGTCTAGGATTGTTATAGGGGGTGATAATATTTTTAAGTGCAGGAGTATTGTCCGGATTATAGAGGATTTTATAGGCCATAATCAGTTGGTTATACTGGATTAGGCTAGGTAGTTCAAGCCAACCAAGCTGATTTAGATTGATGCAATGATGTGTCCTAAAAGGCAGCCCAGTGGCAAACCTGGCAATGTGGTTGTAGCAAATTGAGAGTTTGTTAAGGACAGTCTTGTTCAAATTCGAGAGTAGAGGGTTGAAAGAAGGTGAGAGCGAGCTATGGCAATTTTAGCTGGAGGGGTTAGGAAGGCTTTTATTCTGTAAAGTGACCCTAGTTTTTTATTGATGGTTTTGATAGTTTGGTTAACATGTAGGTCAAATTTGAGATCATTGTCTATGATGACACCTAATAGTTTTGTAGATGGGTCAGGGGAGATTATTGTGCCATCATTTGATTTTATGGTAAAGGCGAAAGCGGTAGACCTACGTGTTGGTGAAAATAACAGCATTTTAGTTTTTTTGGGATTTAGGATCAGACGATGTTCAGAAAGCCAGTTTTCTATTGTATTAAAGGTGGTCTGGGTAGCTGACCATAACTCTACTTGAGATGTGGCTGAGCAAATCAGAGTAGAGTCATCAGCATATTGGATACAACTGACTTTTGGGATGACAGTATAAAGGTCGTTAATGAAGATGGAGAACAGCAAGGGCCCTAGTATAGAGCCTTGTGGTACTCCAAGGGTTTTAGGTAGAAGGTTAGAGAGTTTGTTCTGCCAGAGGACAGCCTGCTGTCGACCATTCAGGTAGGATTGAAACCATTGGAGGGCTCCAGTATCTAGACAGAATGTTTGCAGGGTGTGGATTAAAAGTTGGTGATCAACCATATCGAATGCCTTGGAAAGATCCAAAAAGAGGGCTGAGGATATATAATTATTGTTGAGATTATGGTTTATGGTGTTAGTAAAGGCTAGGAGGGCTGAAGTAGTGCTGTGATGAGGACAGAATCCATGCTGAGTGTCTGCCATAAGGCGAGTTTGGATTAGGTGGTGCATGAGTTGTCTATGAATACATTTTTCCATAATCTTTGCAAGTGGAGAGAGTATAGCTATTGGCCTATAATTGGAGAATTCAGTAGAGCTGCCTCCTTTGTGAAGTGGGATTACATAGGATATTTTCCAGATGGTGGGAATTTTAGCTTCTACTATGGTTCGATTGATTAGTATTGAGACGGGGTGAGCAATAGCATCAGCTGATTTTTGCAGGTACTCGGCAGGGAGTTGATCAGCAGAAAGTGTAGTGGGTTTTAATTTTTTGATCAAGGTACAGATAAGTGAAGTGGAGACTGGTTGGAAGCTGAATGCAAGTAGGTTTCTAGGGGTGCTACTTTCAGGACCAGGGGAGCTAGGAGGTAGTTGGCTGGCTAGGGCTTGAATTGTCTCAGTAAAGAATTGGTTAAAACTATCAGAAACATCTTCAGGGGTTTTATCAATAGTAGCAGCAGGGATTGGGGTTGAAGTTTATCCAGGATGTAGTAGATTATTTAAACCTGCCCAAAACTTTTGAGGGTTATTTTGATTTACTGTCTGTAAATTACAGTAGTATTGTTTTTTGTCTTGTAAAATTAATTTTTTGGTTTCGTTCCTGGATTGCCTGTATTTAATGTGATCTTGAGGGTCTTTAGAAGAATGCCATAAAGCCCATGCTTTGTTTCTAAGGGTAATTTTGAGTTTAGACTCTATAGAAAGCCATGGTGCAGTTTTTGCCTTGGTTCTCTTTGAACGAACAGGTGCATGCAAATCAAGGATCTCAAGGAATTTGTTGTTAAAGTATTTTACTGCTTCCTCTAAGGGGAGGTGTTTTAGAATAGACCAATTACATGAGTTTAGTTCTTGTTGGAATTTGGCAGGGTCAAAGTTTTTATTGTTTCTAACCTTTCTGAGTAAGGGTTGTTGGGAATTAATGGTTTTGTGCTTAATTACATATGTGAGAAGGTGATCGCTTAGGCCATTAAGGAGGGTACCAGAGGTGTACAGTTGGGGGTAACTGTTTATGAGTACCCAGTCAAGTATACTTTCTTTTTGGTTGGGTTTACCTATCCTGGTAGGGGTGGATATGATTAGTGTAAATGCATGCAGGTTAATATGGGTAGTTGGGGATTCTAAGGAACAGGTGCCCCAGTCTATGTTAAAGTCTCCAAGTAGTAGGGTTTCTTGGGGGTAGTGACATGATAACCAGTGCAGGATATCTTCAAATGTAGATATATTGTTACCTGGGGGAATGTACATACAGATGATATTAATGCATTTATTTGTATTAAGTTGCAATTTGGTGGCAAGAATCTCAGAGTTATTAATCTGAGGAGGTTGTATTACATCTATGGTGACATTCAACTCAGATTTATAGAGTACAGCTACCCCACCCCCCCTTCCTCGAAGCACGATCCAGCCTGTGTATGTTGTACTCAGGTGGTAACACTTCATTGTCTTTAGTGTTAGGTTTTAACCAGGTTTCAGATAAACAGAGAATCTCAGGGGAGTGGACATCCAGAAGTGCATACAATTCATGTACCTTGTTATTAATGCTTCTAATATTGAGATGACAGACTAGGAGAGAGTTAGTTGGCCTATTAATTGTAGGTTTGTAGCTTAGATTACAAGTAGAGGGGTATGTGTATCTGAAGTGAGTGGGCCAGGGTTGGGGTGAATATCACCACCAAGTATTAGGTTGAGTCTATACTTGGTGATGAACTTCAGGAATTTGTTTATTAGTTTGTGGTAGTGTTTGGATCTAGAGCTAATATGCCTGGGGTTGAGATGTTGATAGACTGAACAAGATGTTGGATAGGATCTGGTACTGTAAGTATGGTTGAAGGTGGAAGGATTTACAGCTGGGGTGATGGTATGGCCTTTTGGGACCTGAAATCCCGTAAGAAACTGGTTTTCATACAAGGTAAGGAGGTATGGTGTGAACAAGAGGGGTGTGAACAAGAGGGGTAGTAAAGAGGAGTATATCATTATATGTGATTCAGCTAGTGAGTGAAGGAACTGTTTTACCTGGTGATGCAACACCAGAAGATAGAGTGGTGAGGTAAAGGTACTGGAAGGGGGGATGGGAGAATGCCAGATGAAAGCTGATAGGTGCTATTAAATGTAGGTAGTAGAATAGGGGTGGGTGGAATTATCCCAGATGAAAGCAGATAAGATCTAGAAAGTGGGGGAGTGGCTATAGTACTATAAATTTAGAGGTACTGGGGGCGGGAGGGAATTGGGGCAGGGAGGGGAGCGAAGAGAGCCCGAGCATAGCGAGGGCAAATGTAGCGGGGCTATTGCAGTTTACAAGGTTTCCTAAGGTGTCCTAAAGCTATAAGGTAAGTATTACAGCTCTAATGTAAGAGTCAATTTACTGCAGTTACAGGGGAAGGAGGCAACCACTCAAGTAGAAACAAAGAGCCCTATGGCTGACCAATATGGTGACCTGCTTAATTACAAAGCACTGTAAGTGAAAGCTTAACAAATGCTTTTTGTGTGTAACCTACTCTGTTTAAATGTTGAGAGAAACTGATTGCAGTCCTGTAGACACCATTTTGTAGGGAACTGTAGAGTTCAATCTGTTTAAATGTTGAGAGAAACTGATTGCAGTCCTGTAGACACCGTTTTGTAGGGAACTGTAGAGTTCAATCTGTTTAAATGTTGAGAGAAACTGATTGCAGTCCTGTAGACGCCGTTTTGTAGGGAACTGTAGAGTTCAATCTGTTTAAATGTTGAGAGAAACTGATTGCAGTCCTGTAGAAACCGTTTTGTAGGGAACTGTAGAGTTCAATCTGTTTAAATGTTGAGAGAAACTGGTTGCAGTCCAGTAGACACCGTTTTGTAGGGAACTGTAGAGTTCAAACAAAGTCACACCAGGTCAGCCAAGGGGGGAAGAGAGAGAGAAATCCTAAGCACCTAGATTTTAAAATCTAAAAATTAGTTAAAATGAGGGAAATATATGACATACACACTAGAAAATGATGGTTCACATTAGATATGTCTACAGAGATCTGGGGATTTTAACTCTCAATCCAATGAATTTTCAGAACAAAGGATGGGTGCCTTATCCTACTTTGCCACACACCCAGCTTTGCAGGAAGGAAAGAAAACCATTCTGTACACAATCAACTGCAACATCATCTACAGTAATATGAAACCATAAACCATACAACTGTTATTTGTACATTATACTTGGATGTAGTGCACTTATAGTCACACAACCTGTTATGATTATTGCTTGCGAATATACAGATCTGTGTTACCTGCCTGTGTTTGCTGGTCATTCTTTAGTTATCTGACCATTAATCTGGCACATGCAGTGGGTAAGCCATTCTATATCATTGCCCTTAAAATGTGTGAGTATATTAAATGGAAATAGTAATATGTATTTGCCAAGAAATAAAAGGCAGGTTGGATATTAAGGAACACAACCTGTGATTTGCGTGCTGCTTACTTACATTTCCAGCCTTACATTTCACATATGTAGATCTAATTTGACACACCCAGTGAAAGTAAGACAGATTGCATTGCTGTTTCTCCCAACCAGCAATTATTCACAGTTAACAATCCATTAGCAAGAAACACTTTAGGAGTGCCTGCACTATGTTTACATCTCCTACATGGATCCTCGATTTTAGGATTCAGCAATTCTAATGAGTTCACACCTCATTTGCATCTTCACTGTGCTGACAGCCCTGAATCTACACCATACAAGGCAACCATGTAGCTAGGGAAACTGAAGGTGAGAAGACTTGTTTATGCAGAGAACACAGAAAAGACACTCTTACTTTGGGCTATATCTGCAGAGAGGATTACCAAACTTGAGAGGTCATGCTTGCATTTTGTCAGCTACATACTGCATATGCTGAAATTTAAGTCAGACAAATCTATTTGATATTTTTATATATATATATATATATATAGTTTAATTAGCAAAGGCTGTTCTTTTTTGGGGGGGAGCAAAGCTGTATATCTGTTATGGCACACACAAGGATATGTTGCCATTGTTACTCTTTTTTTTATTAGTACATAATACACTCCAGGTTAAACACTTACCTTGTAAATCTTAGGACTGTTGGTGGCAGCAGCAGCATAGGCTTTAGCCTGTTGCCCATAACAATGAATTAAAGCAGCAGCAGCCCTCTAACATTCTTTCTGTGCAGAGTCCTTCATGGCTGTATTCCAATAGATTTTAGAATTTGTAGGAAAAGTCACCATGGAGTCTACATGGTTGCTTTATAGCTTGTTGAATAGCTCCATCATGTTTGATTGGTTGATTAGCATGCAATTCAGCTGCTTATGCTGTAATTAGCACACCACGATGTTTACCATGTTTGTGCAGCGCTAAACATCATGTAGAGCTACTTACTGAATACAAAACAGTCTGTGTCTCTTTACATCACAGCACAATGAGCACACAGTGGAAATGGACCATGTAGGGTTTATTGAACCCCCCCTGAGAATTTAACAATGGCAATCATTTTCTAATATGTGGAGAGCAAAATCTGCTAGGGTCTTATTATGCCACTTTGGCTATGGTCATTGTCCATATCAACTAATCCTGGGACTGAGCAACACCTTGGACAATCAGAGAATCAAATACAATAAAAATAAATCCATAGTTCCCATTATTGTCCCAATCAGCTTGCATCAAGATATGTACCTGTGTCCCTTATTCTGATAGTTATAAGGAATCATTTATAGTTTCATAGTTTCATAGTTTCATAGTTTAGTACTAGGCTATCTGCCCTGGGGCATTTGTAAGCCTAGCCATAGTGATGTGGCTTTTGCCACCCCATAAAATGGTACAAACATGCACAGAATATAGTTTCATAGTTTAGTACTAGGCTATCTGCCCTGGGGCATTTGTAAGCCTGGCCATAGTGATGTGGCTTTCTTATGGTTTACACATACTTTTACATGGGGTTTTCTATTACTATTACCACTTTAAGAACCTCACCTGTATCAGAAAAATATTATGCAATATTTTGCCAGCATTCCTTTGTCTTCTGTGAAAGGAAGTTGCATATGGCCTTTTCCAGTCTATATATTTCTAATGCTCTTAATGTCCTCTACTACATATGATAATCAGTGGCTTTGAGAGGTATCCTGTCATTATAGTAGTAATTCTAAACTGAATTCCATGTTGTCTTCAATACGTTTTGAAGTTTATTCTGAATTATTTCATTTTTTAACCAATTTTTATAACCTCCTACCTTGGTATTATAAATTCAGAGCTTCATATATATTGCAAAGCCACTGACTCTTAGGACCATTCTTGTTTTGCCACTACCTTGCCTAAGGCCACATTTCCTTTCTCCAAGAAGGCCATACCTGTCATACCTCTTAATTGTCCAGATTTTCTAAGAATGTCCAGATTTTTATCTTATATTTTTCATCTGTTCCTCATTATATTTATGGTTTTCTGGCAAATCAATGAGGACTGAAGTCACTAAGTAATGACATACATGTGAGTTTTAGACTTCATATCCTTCAGAAAATGCATGCTTACACAAATCCTATTATTCTAGTAACTTTCTAATTTTATAAAAGCAATATTTAATAGATTTCCCTGTTGTTATGCCTTTATTCACCCCCCATTATTTTAGGCTTTGTCCAAATGTCTTGTGCTAAGGGGTTGAGAGGTATGATGCCAGTCAATCATGGAGTATTTTTTTGTAAATTCTTTTTGACTCCCACAGATAACCATCAGCTGCTTGCAAGTACTGTCTTTATCCAGCATATCTGCTAAAGCCACCTTGGCAATCCTTTGACTAACTCTAACCCAAGGACACTGGTGCACCTGTGGCATTATCATACTACTGCTGAGGAATGTTTCCTATTATTCACTGCCCCCTGTCCATGCCCAGTATCACCAGGTGGCTAAAGAGTGCAACAGGCATCATCATTGGACCTCCCCTTAATTCTGAAAGAGGTTGTCACCAACAAGACTGCCATGTCCACCCAAAGTCAACACTTCACAGTTGTTTCTCTGGTCTACACCATGGGAATCATACCATTGGAGTGTATCTTCAACATGCACACCTCCCTTCTCGATTCTAGGATGGGTATGGCCATCCTCCCCATTTGTAGCATCACTCAAGCCACTTGGATCCCCTGGACCATAGTCAAGACTTCATCTCTCTATGCCCTTGGTGCAGGCTGTATACAATGAATTCTGAGTTGATGTGTTCTTTCATTAGCTTTGATTTTTTCATTGTGCCTTTTCCCTGAACTTTTGTACTATTTTTTCACTTCATTACCACCTTTTGTACCCCAAAACTCAGAATGTCTCTTCCTTCCTTTAGTAATAGCTGAAAGGGGGTATAATTATCCTAACTAGGCCTTCTCCAGAGCCAGGTGCTCAACTCTAGAAAAATATTAACCTGAAAGTTTTTTCCATGCTTTGTAAATACTTGGAAGAAGAGAGAATTATTCTAAGCAAAGAAATTATTTCTTCTAGAAAGAGGGCATCTAGCAATTTTAACATGCAGCCCTGTAATTACAACACCACATGGCAACAGTAGTCAGAAACACCTAGTGTGCCCATCCTTCTACTTGCCCTTCCACAGGTACAAGTAGTATGTCAGTTGAAAGAAACTACATATTTGCAACCCAAAAGCAGCCCGATTCCTATGACCTCAACAAGGACCAAGGCCCCTTAGTATGGACTTAGAATGTGCTGCTCTACATGTGTGCAGCAGCATTTTTCATTCCTTTCATCCTGCAAAGCTCCCTAAAATTTGACTCTTGCCAGGAAATGAAGGGACGATGGGCATTCCTTGGGTAGGAGTGAATGGGCCAAAGGATTCTTGCCTATCCTGTGAATGTCCAGTTCCCATTTCCACAGAATGAATGGGTCACTGTCATGTTCATATTGAGTAGCCATCAGACAAGATCCTTATGATACTTATTGCTGTTATACAAAAACTTACCGCCAAGCTTTGTAAATACATATAGGTAACTGGATTAGTGTTGAAATGTCTGTTAAAGCTCATAGCCTCAGTGCTTCTGATTATATTATATTTTGTGCATTACACTATTTGACATTCAACCCCATTTAGCTGATTTGAATGCTACACTGCCATCACTACTTACTATAATATGTTATCTACACTGCAATTTACATAGCTGCTTTTCTTGTTCTGGAATTTCAGTCATTTAGGACTTCAACTTTTTAGTTTCACTCATATCACATTCAGGAAAATGTCATTGAACTTGATCACAGGATTGTCCAGAAGGAAGAATGCAGCTGGGAGACTTTCAATTCAAGAACAGAGACAATATCTACTATGCAGACTACAAGTATTCAGATACAGATCAATATCTCACCGTTTTATCACCGACCTAACGAACACCTGGTCTTCTAATAAAATAGCATGTGATCAACAGAAATTTGTTTTCTTAACTACTGACCTGCTAATAAGCCTAACTATAGCAGCAGATTGCACTTTTAGCTATGATTTATTTTTCTGTTTATTTATTTATTCATTCATTTATGTTTATTTACCAAGGCTGTGCACTAATCAAAGCTGACATTTTCAAACGCTGCCTAGGTGAAGTAATTCACTGGAAGTACATGTTATATAAGAAGTTAGGTAATATCCCAAATATATATATATATATATATATATATATATATATATATATATAGGGTTTACTATCAAAATGACAAACAGAGATGCTCCGCAGATGGAAAATTTGAAAGTTGGAAGTTCGAGTTTCCATTTCACTTAACATCTCCATGTTCAAATGTTCATATCAACGAATGCACAGTGTATTCACTGATATGAACTCGAAGTACTGTACAGAGATCGCGGTACAGGGGGGTTTGGGAAATTCATCCCTTTCCTCATTGTAGTTCGAGTTCATATCAGTGAATACACTGTACATTCGCTGATATGAACATTTGAACATGGAGATGTTCAGTGAAATGGAAACTTGAACTTCCAACTTTCAAATTTTCCATCTACGGAGCATCTCTGTTTGTCATTTTGATAGTAAACCCTATATATATATATATATATATATATATATATATATATATGGATCTAGGACAGTTGATCAAAAGACTGTCCAAATCCAACCCTACCTAACACCGTTTACCAAAACTGCTTTCACCGAAAAAGCAGTTTCGGTAAACAGAAGGTAAAACACACACACACACACACACATACGCAAAAACAAAAAAAAAACACACACACCATGTTTACGCAGGGGGGCTTTGCCCCCTGCACCCCCCACACCCCCTACTTTTATATTCACACTCCGAGATCGCACTACAGTGGGGAAAAGGGAATATAGTTCCGTAGTTGTGATAAAATGACTTAGTCTAGTAGGCAGTGGAGGAGGGAAAAAGTAGCTAGTTTATATGGCCCTTTTTGAGGCAGGTGTAGTAGGCTTCTTTGACGAGGTAGCTTTGTAAAATACTGTGGAAAGTTTGGGTAAGAGGTGAGGTGCTTTAAGGTTTTTGGGGAGAGACTGCCAGACTGTTGGGGCTTGAGCACAGAAGCAGTGCTTGGTCCATTACAAATTGGCTGTGGGCGAGAGGAGTTTGGGAGTAGTTTTAGACTAATTCCCAAGGTTATTCTTTTTAATCAGTTTTGATGAAAAAGTTAAGTATGTTTCTAGATGTAGTATTTTAAAGAGCTGTGTGCCAAGTAGAAAGTAAGCTGACTGTTTTATGAGAAGTCAGATGGCTTTGGACAGACTGAGTCTGTGATTCTGTCTACAGGGAGAGTTGGTAATGAAGCAGCAAATTTTGTTGGCAGAAATTTGTGGTAGTTTGGAGTTTTTTGGAGGCTGCAGAAATTATAGAAAGGATGTATTTAAGTTGGGACAGGAAGATTCTCTTTCCTACAGCTGTTCTTCCTAGGGCTAAAGATAGGGAGAGACATTGTTGGCCGAGAAGAAAAGGAGGTTACTCTTGTTCCTTCGTTTTTCACTGTGTAGTTGAGAATCGGGGATTTGGTCTAACAAGAAAATTAATGTAAAACATGATTAATGTGACTACTCAGTTAAGAATTTAATGTAAAAATTAATTAATGTTAACATTGTCATGTGTATCACAATATTTACAGCTACAAAACCTATGGTCAAGCGTATGTAAGCAATTACAGGAGAAACACTGTTGCACTGTATCTTATACTTAGCCCAGACAGAAATACCAAATTTACTACTATCTGTACCCAATGGGTATGTTAAAGGAGTTCCACAAAACAACCACTCACCTCTGAATGGCATAGATTCATGTCAGGAGTATGATAATCAGTGCTGGTCCTGAAAGAAGAGGGGAAAATTCATTAATTTGGGAGATAACACCCAATGAAATTACAAGAATTAAGCTCCTATGCATTACAGCATGCATTATTTGTAATAGAACTGGTTATCTTAGTCCCTCCCCCATCACTCTAGAAATCTCTGAACATGCCACAAGTGTATGTTCATAACTGTGAAATAGCTATACCCTGTGTTGTAGCATGATATAAGAGCAGTATGCCAAAAGAGATGGTAGACATGCCATGCAGCTAAATGGTATCAATGCATCAAGAATAGAGGAAAGGCAACGTTCAGGAACTAGGGTTAGGGAAACTGCTGCAGTCACATTATACAATGGGAAAAATCATTTAAAATAGCCTGCATCTACCTCACACAATGTAATATTGTCCCTCCCTAAAAAAGTAGTTTTAAGAAGAGTGATTTTTCGAGATTTGCTCTTCTCCTGTGTTTTTCGTCTTTTTTTTTTTCAGCTTGTCAGCACTTGGCATTTGCCAACATTTCATTAGGAAGCCAAAATGAACACATGCCTTTCTAAGAAGCTCTGCACATCTGTACAAAACATAATCTGTACAGCAGCATTGCTGAAACTAAAACCACTTCCTATCCCTTTCCTACAAAGTCAGTGTGTAGTATATTGCCTAACCTGTGTTACCTTTCTGTGATGCTTACCAAATAACTCAAAAGAGTGTAATAGTTTTTATAGGGTTTAATCCATTTAGTTATCAAAAATATGTAAGCTGTACTACATAACTCCTCCACTTTCTCCCCAATCATATTACAAACTACTTTAACGATTAATCCGTTATCCTAATAAACAGCCACATTTAAGCATAGCTAATTGTACCAAACTATACCAAAATGCCACACAAAAATATTTCAGTAATCAGCTATCACTTTTTTTTAACTGTATCATACCTCTCTCATTAAATTGGGCACACCTAGAAACACGTAACCCAGCAGCCTCATATCCTCATAAGGGTGTATTGCACTGAGCATCCATCCATCACCCTTTCTACCTCGAATCCAAAAAGGCAAACAAACTGTCGAAACACAAAAAGAACCAAGGGATAGCTTTTCACCAAGCACGTACAAAAATCGTATGTTATTGTATACCAAATACGATATCCCAATGTAAATGAAGCAACAGTTATTCGAAACTGTAACGTTAGAACTTTTATTACGCTCAAGCACTTTCGGAGAGATTAGTATCTCTCCTTCTTCAGACAGAAATAAAACATCCACTTGCTACAGCTTCCCCATTAAATAGGGTGTCAATTATTCAATTAACAAACTGCCATTTCAATTAAAATGAATACCTTAACAATTTGCTTGAATGTTAAAAACACTAAAAGCCATTGTTTAAAAACAAATCAACAATATTACCCCATTTTTATTGTTTAAAAATACTGCTCTTAATAGCCCCATCATTTGTACTAAATTCGCAACTCTTTTATTTACAAACATTAATGGATGTTATTATACTATGCAATATACAAATAAAAAACAAATAATAAATGAAAAATAAAAAAATCAGAAAATATTAAATAAAACCATAAAGTACTCTTTAAAGTAGAAACACATTGGGTTTATGCTATTGTGGTAAAAATGATACCTAATCAGTTTCCGTTCCATAAACGGAATCATATCAAAAACGCCATAACTTTGTCAGCCAAACTACATGCCCATCCCTAGTTCAGCGACTACCACCACCATAAATTGTTACCACACATAAGCCAACAAAAACTTTTCTAGCCATTTAAAGAAATGCGTGGACATGATGTGTTCAAGCAGGTTAAAAAACCTTGTTTGTCTTCCGTTTAGTTATATTTAAATTGAAAGTAAAATTGAAACTGTTATGTTCAACTAATGGTGTTAAAAAATGTTTTTATTAAGAACCATTAACGCCCGCCCTGGACCGCAAACGGTACAAGCTGACATAAAAATTCCCAATTTAATGTTAACCATACCCTTTCTACCTCCTCATTGTCTGTTTATATAATTACAAGTAACCAACACCCTGCGACTGTCTCAGCTGCCAAATATGGTTGTCTCTGAAGTATACTTCTTCTTTAGATCCTAATGCCAGCTACTCCAGCCTGCATAATAACCTTTGGACCGGGTCTATGTTAAATATTCGAACTTCCAAAATGTCGAATACCATATGGTCAAGACCATATGGTCAATATTTGGAAGTTCGAATATCTAATAAAAAAAAAAAGAAAAAAAAAAAAAGAAAAGCATACACTAAAAGTGTGAGTAGGGGGGCAAGCCCCCCTACACCCCCCCCTATTTAAATATACCAACTCTGAGACCACACTTCAGTGCAGAAAAGGGAAATTCTCCCAATCTACACCGTACGACACTTGTAAAAGTCAACCTTCGAACACTTGAAATCTTGAACATATGGTCTCGACCATATAACGTTCGACATCTTAAGCATTCAAATAATTGACAAAGACCCTTTGGACCATGCCTCTTTTTCTTATTCACCCTTATTGTCCCCTCCCATGATAAATATTCCCCAAATTTTCATCCCTTCACATCATCCATAACAGTCCCCGCCCTGTAACTTGCCCCAAAATACAGTCTTCCACATACATATTTGACAGCCATAACAACTGAACTTACCCACACTGCCACCTTCTCCATCTCTCTGACCCAAAGAAAAAGTCTTCATCACCTCCTCTTACCAATTTTCACAAATTCACAATAAGATTAACTTCAAATATTAACATAATTAACATTCCCCTGATAAGTAGCTTTGTGGAAACCAGCTCAGGACCTCAGCTACTATTTGTTTCCTGCCAATACAATACACCAATAAATAAGAACAGATAACAAAAATTTGCTCTTTCTAGTACAGGTTGTAAGCTGAGCAAACTCAAACAGCTAGATTTATTTCTCTCTGCCTGTAACCCAAACACTGCAGATGTTACAAAACCATGTGTTGAAATCAGACATCCCTGACTTAAACTGAACAGTTTTGCACAGCCAACTGCCTCTTTAACTCCCAAGCAAAAAGTAACATTGGTGGTACCCTGACCCTACTCAAAAACAACATCAAAGCATTACTCACAGGACAAGACATGGTCGACAGTAAAAATGGCCCTAACTGGCAAACTGAAATCTACAATTAACCAACTTAAATAGTGTAATTCTTGCTATTTACCCACTCCATATTATTAACCTTACCAAGTTCAAATTACTAATTAATGAAATCCTACAGTACACTAAACCTCAGAAAGATATCACAGTTTTGCAGATTTTAACCTGAGCCTTCTTAGACTCTCCAGCATTGGCACTGTAGACTTCTTTAATGACTTCTGCTTAACTTACTAATTAAAGGATCTATTAGACTAAACTTTAAATCAGGAAAATACTTCCTTATCAAATTAAATAATGAGAAATGTTCCCAAGAAAATCTCTGACATTGGCATCCTATCACATTCTTTTACAGACTAACACTTTGTATATGAAGTACAAATATTAACCACTCCCTCAACATTAACTGTCTTTCACACCAAACCACAAAACATCTCAGCCTTAAAGTAGAAATTCTACAGAATAAACCGGAAACTCATCCTAAACAGCAACATCCCTTATAAAGTAGGATCTTCTCTAATGCACACATTTATATAACTACAAGTCAAACATTTTTTAAATATCTAGACTTCTCAAAAATAATCAAATCTAGTGTGTCATCAAAGAAGTGCAACTCGTTACAAAGTAAGTGATGTTGCTTCACATTGGTGGAAATGTGTCCCTTTTGCACATAACAGCAATAAATTAATTCTCTTGGGACAACTGGACAGAAAAGGTGCTGGAAGGCACAGAACCAACTTTCTACGGAAAAGCCAAATTCTCATAAAACTAATGAAAAACATATCTTGGATCTTCTCAGCTGCATTACTGGATGCTTTCAACCCACTAATTATCATCTTCTCTGGCACCTTGTCTGCTATGGATACAGATACCAGCCCTATTACTATTAATTTTCTACACTTCCCTCAATCTCGCCCACTCACCTAAACATCCCATTCCATAGCTAGAACCATCTCTGCACTATTCTACTTCAAAGCAATTAAATCCAAAAAACACTGAAGAGCTAATAGATCAGACCTTCTCAAATGCTCCTACAGAAGCAGATGGCTTCATTATACAATACAAAAAACATACTATTTGCCTGTCACATTGCCTCTGTAACTTCTTGTTTTCAAAAATACAATGGCAGTTGAATGGAAGGAGGCCATAATTAAGCCTATTTCCTAAATGTGTACCGTGAGTGAATGTAAAGGACTTTAGATCAATATCAGTGCTGCACACACTCACCAGTTACACTAAAAGTGCTATATCAATCCATCACTTCAACATGGAGTTGTCAGAATAGACGATTATAAAGGCCCTTACTCTGTAACCAGTATGTACTGAAACATATGGATAAACACCTTTTAACAAGTTCAGTGTCCACAGATCTTACTAAGGCCTCTGATCATATAAGTCTTGAACTCCTCCTCAGCTCATAACTTAGAGCAGGAATACATAAAGATACCATCCCTTGGTTCAAAGACTTTCTAGCTGTCAGATACTTTAAAGTTCAAATTGGGTACACTGCTTCCCTTTCTAGACACTAGCTAAAGAAGGCCCACAGAGATCAGTATTATAAGTTTGAAGGGACATTTTAAGCCTAGCCAATAACCCTAGATCAGAGTCAGTCCCTGTACCTTGTGTTTAATAGGCCAAGACCTTAACTATTATGCCTAACCCTCCACTACTATTCTTTAAATTTATCATCCAACTTCCTCTGACCTACAAAAATCTCAGTTTTCTTATATGCATATTATATGATCGTATATAGGGTCAATGCTTTCCGGACCACCACCCTAAAATAGCTACAAGATGATCTCTCCCAGATCTCCAAATGACTGCTGCAAAACAGACTTATTCAAGCACCAAGAAAACCAAATGTATGGTACAGTCTATGGTACAAGTCATAAGCTTTCAGTAGTCCTGCAGCAGTGATGTACACCATGCAATTGCCAACAACCCATTGAAACTACCCCACATTATAAAAAGGTGTTTGGCTAGGCCAGAGTCTCATATTTCAAGTCTTCATCAATTCAGCAGACTCAACAATTAACAAATTACTGTTACCCAAAAATAAGAAGGGCTTCTGCTCAACCAGCTTGGGTTCAGCCTGCACATTATAGTAACGGCATCCAAGAAAAAGCTCTAAATATTTCAGTCTGTTGCCAATAGCATCTGTAAATTATCACCCTGTCCCCTCAAGGTAAACATCACGCCTCAGTCCTAGCTAAAACTAGATAGCTACAAATGGAGCATAAATGTGCAGCATTAGCAGCATTCATAACCTAGAAAGTTTTGAACTTAAAAACATTCCCCTTTTTTGCAGATGATTAAAATGAATCCTTGGCTGGAACCTGATATCACGCTCATATTCCACTCCTTCTTCACTTACCATTCAAAGCAAAACATCCCGTTATAGACAACAATTTTTCAGCAATGCTTTCTGACATAAGAGAATCATTGCCAGTAAAATTATAATCAATAACCTGCCCCAAATTATATATATATAACAGAAAAAACTTCCTGTTTAAAGAATCCCACTCTAGAAAGATCAGCTTATAAAACAGCTGGTGTCATGTAATTTCTTTTAACTAAACCTTGATAGTACTTATTCCACAGGCTAAACCCTCTGATGACTTAGTAACCCTAGGGCACCTTATTTGCTCATCTGCAAACTCCTATCTTGCTGATTAACTCTTAGTAATCCTTATGCTTCCACATATCTTTTTTGGCTTCTCTGAACCTTCAAGCTTCAAAAGGTACATATTGTAAATATTTATTCTCAAAATGGTGCAGTTATTTCAATATAATACAAATCATACATGTTTACTTTTATCTGTAATTCTTATTTTATCAATATAATCTTTCTGTTGTATTTGAAGTTCAAAAGGTTTGTTGCCATATGCACATGGAAACATTAAATTAGACCTGAATCCTGGACTTAATAGCAAAAGTCTTGTCAGCATAGTCTCTCTTTTATGCTGTAACTTGAACTATGCTAAGAATTTGTTTTCTTGAAATTAAGTAATGAATTTAGAAAGTTACTGGGAAGCAAAACTCTGAGTATCAGTAAGGTAAAATCTGTAACTATAAGGTTATGGCATATAACACTACAAAGTATATGCTGAAAGAAGTAATACACTGAAGGCAATGTGTCGATATTACATCTTTGTTGTTTTTATGTTTTATTGAACATAAACAAGGCTCAGTATCGGTGCAAACAAGAGCCTAGAAAGGAAATTTGAGATTAGACAGTGATAAAAATTAAGTAGGCATACAATTCAAAAAGTAAAAATGGTCACAAACATAGAGTGATAGCAGTTTTGTCACTGGTAGAAGCTAATCTTACAGTCAGAGAAATGTTTCACTTTTTTGTGTGTCTAGTTGAAGTTTGCTGATCTGAGGCAGATGTAATCCAAATATCTTCTGTTGCATTAAAGTCAACTCAGGCAAAAACAGCAATTCATGGAAAATAAATTAAGGCATAATCTCCATAACTTGCATTTTAAAGTTTTCTTTCCAGACTCTGTATAATGTTATTCACAGGTCACAGTAATGTGACGTGAACTTTTGGGTGTTTTAAATAAACTGTGCATTACAGAAAACATTGAATTATTTTCTGTAATGCACTGCTAATGTTCTGACACTGGAACTAATATGATTAGTGCATTATCTTCCATAACCACATAGCTATGAGTATTGGCTTCATTCCCATCTGTAGTACATTTCTTCACAGCTGTGGTTTTACAAGAAACATCTGCAAGTTTAGCTCTGCTTTTGAGAAAAAAAATCTGAACTGAAGCAGGACATTTATAGTATGTGCATCAAGCTAAAGTCTACAAATGCCTAAACTGCATCTTCAAATAACACAGATCAAAAACTACTCCATAGCTGATCTGGGACTTTTGTTTGGGGAAGTTAGTTTTCAGCTTTTCTAGTGCTGAAGTTTGCAAAAGTGCTAAAATTCATTAATTATCTTAGATACAGGTTAGTCAGTGTAACTAATCTGTTATGGTATTTAGTTACCAGATTAAGATGCTTTTCAGAAAAATTCAGCCTTAGGAACTCAAGAAAGTGAACTGAATGGGAAACAGGTGTTGACTTTGTGGGAACATGGGCAAAATTCTTGGCCAGGCTTATAAGACCCTCCAGGCCAATAGCCTAGTATATTCCTATCAACCTATGAACCTATGGATATTAACGGAAGGTTTTTGTCACTCGCACCAAGGTTTTATAACCTCCAAGTGAATTACATTACTTAAAGAGGTGTAGGGGACTTCTCCTTAATAAAACCTTTATTAAATACTGATTTGCTTTAGAGAGTTTGTATGGGTTTGTTTAACTTGTACAGCATTTCTGTAATTCATCTATTCTTGAACCACTTATGGATACATAAGTCCATTGCTCCTTTCTGCTAGCTCAGCCATCATTCTCACAGCCTGCATTGCTGTTAGTCGTAACTTATGATCCTTATTTCCTTGTCTTCCTGGAGGGTAACTACTCCTAAATGTAGCCTTCAGCCATCTCTTCCCTATCCTCCTCATATGTCTTACTGAGTGATTGTTTTAGCTACAGATCACTTTCACATCCTCTACCAGACTGTATGTTGTCAGTCATTCAGTGCTTACTCCTACTGACCAATGCTGTCTTCTTGTACTCATGGTCCACTTTACTGCAGCTGTGGTTTTCCACAGATTTTGAGATACTTCCCTGTGCTGAATATCTGCATAAATGTGGCACAACCTTACATGCCTGATTTTGTAGCGTGCTTCCTGGAAAGGATACATTCTGTGCAGACTCTGTATGCCCTCTTGTGTCTGTATAGGTTTTCAATGGTTTCTCCAGTTTCCTTCCACATCCCAAAGATATTTCTGAGATAAATTGGTGTTTTTAAAAATTGTCTGTGTGTGAGTGTGTCTTTGTATGTGTATGTGCGCGAACAGTGTATGAATGAGTGTGTGTGTATGTATGTGCATGTATGTGTGGGTGTGTGTGTGGGCATGTGTATCAGCATGTATGTGTATGCACACGTGTCTTTGTCAGTGTGCAGTGTGTGTGTGTGTGTGTGTGTGTGTGTGTGTGTGTGTGTGTGTGTGTGTGTGTGTGTGTGTGTGTATGTGTGTTTGTGTACATATCTGCAATGTGTGAAAGAGTGTTTGTGCATATGTAGGTATATGCTCACTCATGTGTGAGTGCAGGTTAGGTCATATATAGGTTCATAGGTTCATAGGTTCATAGGTTCATACTAGGCTATCTGCCCTAGGGCATTTATAAGCCTAGCCAGAATGTGTTTGGCTTTCATCACCCATTTTAAATTTATTTTGCTCTGCCCTTTTTCAAGGTTAGTATACTGTGCCTCTGTCTAACAGTGACACAGAAGTGATACCCGGGGTAAACCTATGATCTCCCATCCACTCATCAAGATTCCTCTTGAAGAGAGTCAATGAGGGACTCTTCCTAACCTGGACTGGGATTTTATTCCAGAGTGAAGGGAGCCTCTGGGTTATGAATCTGTCCCTCCAGCATATCCTATTTATTTCAGTGCTGAGGTTCAAGTCTCTCGAGCACGTAGCTCGATGGGATTTGGATTTTCTGAGGTGCAGCATGTCCATTAATTCCGGGTTGGACATGGCTTTATACGTCAGGCACAGATCGCCTCTGAACAGGCGGTATGCCACTGAGTAGAGCTGGAGTTTCTTTAACCGGGCAGCATATGGCATCTGTTTGAGCCCTTTGATCCTCTTGGTGAGGTACTTTTGTGGTCTTTCCAGTTGCTGCAGGTGTCTGGTAAGGTACATCCCAAAAGGGGCATTGTACTCAATTATGGGCCTGATGAGGGATGAGTAAAGAGGCACGATGACCACCCCTGATCTAGATGTGAATCCCTTCATGATTAGGTGGGCTATATAAAATGTTTTTCTAACCACTTTGGCCACGTGGTTGTCAAATGAGAGATTGCTATCAACTTGGGTCCCCAGGTCCCTAATTACTTCTTCTGTACTTAATGGATTACCACCTATGTGGTAATTTGTGGGCACTTTGTTTTGCCAAAGGGGATGACTATAC
Organism: Protopterus annectens; assembly: GCF_019279795.1. NCBI lineage: Eukaryota > Metazoa > Chordata > Ceratodontiformes > Protopteridae > Protopterus > Protopterus annectens. Next base: position 1,086,702,178 of record NC_056730.1, on the reverse strand, counting down.
ACTTTTGGCATTTAGCTTGAGGCCATGGCTCTGGCACCAGTTGTCTGTTTCTATGAGGCCCTTTTGGAGGATGCTTGTGTCGGCTGGAAAGTCGATTATGGCGCCCAGTTTGCAGTCATCTGCGAACTTGGTCAGCCACAGTCGTTCCGTGTTGGCCTGTACCTCCGAGAAATATATACCGAACAAGAGAGGTCCCAGGACTGAGCCTTGTGGGACACCACTTGTAAATGGTTTGGAGTCTGACATGGCTCCAGCAATTCTAACCATGTGGGTTCTGTCCTTGAGCCAGTTTGCAATCCATCTAGTGACATAGGGGTTTATATTTAAGCTGGTGAGCTTATCTATAATGCCCGAGTGGGGTATTGTATCAAAGGCTTTAGCGAGGTCCAGGTAGGCTGTGTGGACCACCTTCCCCTCGTCAATTGCCTTGGTGACTGTTTCAAAGAAATCAACCAGGTTTAAAAGACAGGATCTGCCCTTAACAAAGCCGAACTGGGTAGGATCCAGTGTCTGTAGGTCCCCAATATCTTTATTTATGAGGTCCATGATGATCCTTTCCTGCTCATTTCCTGCTCATCTGTGCTTACACCTGCTTACTGCTGACTTATTCATTATAGTACTGACTCTTCACATGTGCATTTAATGCAGTACTCCATTTCACATTTATATGTTATTTAGTAGGTTGTGCAGCAATAAAATGTAAATAAATGTTCGTATACAGGTTTCACATGGAAAATGGTATATACTACAGTGGGACTCGAACTGGGAATGCCTGCTCATTAGGCAGACGCTCTGACCACTACACTATTGCTGTGCTGCTTCATTTGCATATATCTTACTTTTTATCCTCTTCAGCCTTTTAAGCTGCTTTAACCATAACATGCCCGTGCACCTATGGTTAGCTGTACTCAGGGTTTTAAAAATGAATAAGGGGGTTACTTCTTTCTATTTTTATGTCCTGTTGCTGTTGTACACATGGGGGACTGTTGGTGAGGATATGCAGACACCCATGAGCTGTCTCGCTCATTTATGTACACTTTCTGCTATTCTACTTTGCAGGGGCGTGTTTATTCTGAGAGCTCTGCTCTCAGACAAGCCCCCTGCACTCATACACGCTCCTTGTAGGATTAGGGGTTCAGGCAGCGCACCTTCATTAATATGCATGGCGCGCTGCCGTCCTCCTCCTAAACAGCTGCTTCCGTGCAGGACTAGACTAGTCCTGCACGGAAGATTAGTAAATCCGGGGGAGTATGTCTGACCATTGCTGCTGCAGAAGTTAACATAATCTCACTACCAAAGGAACTTCTACAGCTGACTTTCACCTCCTGTTGCAAAAGTACAAAAGACACAATACCTTCAGTTAAAATCTATGTAAGGCAGTTTACAAGAACCAAACTAAACTTAATTGTTTTTCCTCACTTCTGCATCAGTGTGTTCTGTACTGTAGTGTTGAATCTGAGGGGGGACATCCCCACCCCCACCCACACCACAGGCCTTTTACTGCTGAAGATGAAGCTGAAATAGCACTTTAGCATATTTTACTCTAGTAGTATAAACTTTCCAATAAAACCCAATAACAATAAAATTAAATGCTGTGATTCACATCAAGTATTTAGAGTTCAAAGACGGTGTCTTTGTATCCATAAATACTCTACATCACTGATTGTGTTTGGTGGCAAACCATCTTGGGGGGAATAACTGTATTCCATTGAAGGACCTGAGTGGCTCACCCCTCATCATAATTATTTCTCCTTCTATTATAGCTTTATTTCAAGCCAAAGTCACTGCAATACTGCCTGCTGCAGTTAACGTGGGTGTATGTTAACAGCAATCTGTCTTTAAAATTATCAGGAATTGTCTTACCCCCTATCTTGCTGCAATTTTACAGATGTTTTCTTGGTACTTAATCCAACGTGGGCTGCGTTCAGCCCATGCTATGCTCAGTTTTCACTCCGCTCCCCTTTCCTATCCCCAATTCCCACCCATGCCCTCTACACCTGCACCTATACCTCACTTAAACCACTTCCTCTACTTATCCTCGGGTCTATATTAGAACTTCGAAGTTTCAAAACTTTGAATGTTCTAATATCGACCCCTATTCAGCAAAAGCTGAAAACATCGAACATACAGAACAGCGAATTTTTTTTCTAGGGAAAAAATTTGCTGTCCCAAAACACATACACACAACACAAGCACACCAAACAAACAGCAATCCACGCACATATACCTAAAATCTTACACCTAACCCTACACTAAACTATACACACACCACTAACTATCCACTTACCTTAACCCAAACCCTAACCCTAAGGTCCGTCACTATCGCACTCTCACCTCACCCGCGCCCTAACCCTAACTCACCTACCCTGCCCTAACCCTCACATCCACACAATCGCACACTTACCTGACCCACACCCTAACCCTAACTCACCTAACCCGCCCTAACCCTCACGTCCACACAATCGCACACATACCTAACCCACACCCTAACTAACCTAACCCGTACTCAATCGCACACTTACCTGAACCCAACCCGTAACTTTCCACCATAGCGCTGAAAATGCCGAAGCAACAGAAACGGACAACCAAATTCTTTCCCTAGGAAAAAAAACGTGTTTTTCTGTTGCTTCGGTATTTTCAGCTTTCGCTGAATAGGGGTTGATATTAGAACATTCAAAGTTTTGAAACTTCGATGTTCTAATATAGACCCTTATCCTCCTATCCTGTACCTAACTGCACTATCCAATCACAAACTCTTGTCGTTATATCATCTCCACTCACCTCTGCTCTAAATTCCTTCTCAAATCTCACTCTACTCCCTCCCCATCAAAACCTATCTATTCACCACACTATCACTGCTCATTACCTCACCTCACCATAAAGCAAGATTTTTACACTAACCATGCTTTGTCCCTCATGTATCACCTTATTCATCAATCTCCTCTCATTCCAAACATCAGTACCAGTAGACCTTTACTTCATCCACACCTATCAATCATCTTCCCGATAACAACTCAAAAATCTGTTCAGATTTATTTCCCATAACTCCATTCCACTGTTTTAACCCTGAAATACTAAAAACTGTCAGCCCCAATGTCAAGGTAATACTTCTACCCATCTCTGCTAAAATGCCATAATAAACAAACCATCTTTCTCCACCATACATCAGTGTTGACATCCACCCCAACCAAGGTCGCAATCAAACCCCAAACCAAAGAATACATCCTAAAAGTTAAAAAATAATCACTCTACAAATTAAAAGCATGTCAACAAAATCACAAATTGTCATGCCTGAATGATATATGTTCTGTTATGGACTGATGGACTAACATCTTATCCAGGACAAGATTCTATGTCTTGTACACACTTAAGTGTCAGGATAAGCTTCAGTTTCCCTTTTACCTTTACTAGATAAACCATCTACTGGAAAACGTGAATGAAATAATTAGTGGTGTACATGGGCTTCTCCACAGTTTGTAACACATTTACATAATCTGTCTAGTGTAGCACCGCAACACCAAAGATGCAAAAAAAGACGGTAACCTCACCGTCACTGTTATGTTGAAGAAAGTAGCTGTTGGCTCACTCGAATAAGGGGTCAAACGAAGATCTTCTTATTGTATAAATGTAGAGTTTAATAAACACCAACCACAAAATAAACGTACACTTTTACAACATTTGTTAAGCGCTTTCATCTGCTTATTGCAGACTTCATCAGAACAGCTGATCAGTAGCAATCCATTTAAAAACTTTTAGGCGCCAATCTGATCACCATTTTTAAAGAGCCCTTACACCATTATACTCTATGTACAAAATTATACAATGTATGAATCTATAATAGCTGTATACACCCAAGATCACTTAATTATAATACATTTCACAAACAGTCCTAGCTAAAATATATTATTAAAACCATATTTTTCTATATAATAATTAATATAAATTTCAAACACTTATATTAAAAAATATATATATATATAAAATTATAAATTATATTGCTAATAAAAGAAAGAGAGGGGGGTAGCTATGGGGGCATCATGTGCCCCAATTTTTGCTAATATGGTTATGCTAGAGTGGGAGAATACATATTTATTTACGAGCAAGTATTTCAAATATATTTTGTATTATACAAGATTTCTGGACAATATGTTTGTCCTTTGCAAGGGTCCTGAAAATATGATAGATGAATTTATAAATTATTTGAATAATTCCAGTAGTTTTTTAAAATTCACTTATAATGTAAGTTATGATGGGATTCCATATTTGGATACATTTATCAGACATACAGAGAAGGGGTTTCAATCAGAGATTTATAGAAAGAAAACCTTCACAACTGGATATATGGAATTTACTAGTCAACACCCACGACATATGCTAAAAAATATTTTCAAGGGACAATGCATAAGAGCTGCCAGAATGTCCTCAGATTATAACACGATGGTTGAAGAAATTGAATTTATAACATCAATGTTGAGGAACAGATGCCACCCTGAGGGGATGCTTAAGGATGTTTCACAATATGTTATTAAAGAATGGGGCAAAAAGTATATACCCATTTTAGGAACTGGACAAGATATTACTAAACAAAATGAAGGAAAATTGAAGAACGCACCCATGAATAGAGTTTGCACATTAACATATTCTCCCCATGTGAAAAATGTAATGGATATCATTTATAGATATTGGAACAATTTACTAGTTGCAAAGGAGATTTAAGATATACTAGGGGAGAAACCATGTTTTGTGTAGAAAATGGGCATGGATATTAAGAGGTTGTTGAAAATAGGGAACAATACGAATGATTTACGAACCCATGATAGCAAAACTACTACTAAATGTGGCGCATGTAAACAGTGTTGTTTGATTAATGAAAATGATGGAATTAGACTACATGATATAAATAAGACATATTAGATTCAGAAAGGGGAATTGTAATAGTAAAAATATTATTTATTTGGCTAGCTGTACATTATGCTCAGCCTACTATATAGGCAAAACTGAGAGACAATTTAAGAATGTATGAGCATATGTATAGAATTAGGGTACATGATCATAAAAATGCGCTATGTAGGCATATTGAAAAGAATGGTGAACAACATAGTTTTAAGTTTGCCATTATAGACAAAATTGTTACATCCAACAGAGGAGGTAATTTTACGGCACTTTTAAGTAAAAAAGAAAGTATGTGGCAAGTATTAACATATTCAACCAGGGAACCGGATATTAATGAATCTATCTCAATAAAACCCTTTCTTTTATTAGCAATATAATTTATAATTTTATATATATATTTTTTAATATAAGTGTTTGAAATTTATATTAGTTATTATTTAGAAAAATATGGTTTTAATAATATATTTTAGCTAGGACTGTTTGCGAAATGTATTATAATTAAGTGATCTTGGGTATACAGCTATTATAGATTCATATATTGTATAATTTTGTACATAGAGTATAATGGTGTAAGGGCTCTTTAAAAATAGTGATCAGATTGGCGCCTAAAAGTTTTTAAATGGATTGCTAAGCAATAAGCAGATGAAAGCGCTTAACAAATGTTGTAAAAGTGTACGTTTATTTTGTGGTTGGTGTTTATTAAACTCTACATTTATACAATAAGAAGATCTTTGTTTGACCCCTTATTCAAGTGAGCCAGCAGCTACTTTCTTCAACATAACATTTACATAATGCCACTTTGCTTGGTAGTATTTATTTATTTTATTTACTTATTTATTTACATTTGTTTACTGGGTAGTGTCCACTGGACAAAAATGTCCTTTTTCAGTGGAGACCTGGGGAGAAAAGCTCCAATGAACATAGTTATGTATTGTATATAGAAATAAAAGAGGTTACAATGAACAAGAGATGCAGGTATTACAAATAAGACAATAAAAACATAGTGAATAGCAAAAAACATAGTAACTAGGAAAATATGAAATTATAAAATCAATAAAAACATTGATACAATATAAACATTTAACAATTTACATTTTTTTATTATTTTTTATTGTTAAATTATTATTATTATTATTATTATTATTATTTATTTTTATTGTTAAATTGTGTGAAAGGGGTGCCTTCCTCATATGTATTAAGAGCTGCGGCTAGATTAGTTAAGGAAAAAGAAGAAATAAAGGAAAAAAGAGGGAGAGGATATAGGTTAGCCTGGAGCAGAACATGGACATAGCCAGTGGGATAGGAAGTACTATCTTAGCGTTTGCTTAAAGTTTCTTTAATCAATACTTCTGCTTAGTATAAGTAATCCTGTTTCTTCTAGTAATTACATTCCCATCTTGATGAATTTCCATTTCATGATATTCTACGGGGAGTTTTCCACAAGGTATTATCTGAATGTCTGTCTGTCTGCCTAACTCATTCTTTCTTTCTGTTTATCTATCTATCTATCTATCTATCTATCTATCTATCTATCTATATATCTATCTATCTATATATCTATCTATCCATCCATCTTGGTCTCTGTCTGCTTTATCAGCTCTTTATTACCAGATCACACTTAGAAAAAATTGTATATTTCCAAGTAGAATCTGGGAAGACTTCATACAGAAGGAGAAGTGCACTGGGTCCCATTATCCATTTAATATGACACAGTATTTTAACAATAAGTCACTAAGCACAACCAGGGAAAGATATCTAAATAGAAACAAGCATATTAAAATCTTGATGGTGTCTCATTGACACAGTAGTTAGGATTGCTGCTTCACAACGCTTGGTTCTTGAGTTCAGTTCTCTGTTGGAGTGGACTCTCTGTAGAGTCTGCATGTCCTCACTGTGTCTATGTAGGTTTTGGCTGGGTATCTCAGTTTCTTCCCCATCTATGGTATGTACCATAGGTGAATCATCAATCATTCAAGTTGTTTGTATGTGCTTATGGCATCTGTATGTGAGTGGTTATGTCATGTGATGGCTTGGCACCCCATATAGAACTGGTTTCACTGCCTTGTTCTCACTGAATATCAGGATAAGCTTTGGCTCCCCCATGACCCTGAAACATATTAAGCATGTTATCAGAGAATGGCCAAAAGAATGAATGAATATCAACTAACTGCTGTTGAAGAAGTTTTAGCACACTTTCTGATACACTGTTGCTTGTGTTAAATCTTGTACTTGTAGACCTATTATCAACAACATATATCAGGGCAATGATAAAGAAATTTCTTTGATCAGGTAATGTTCTATTGCCTTTTAATTTATAATAGTTATATAATGTGGCATGCTTAAAGATTTTATCTATGATTCTGTTTAAACGTCCATGTTTCTCTTTCTGTAATAACATGTATTATTTTTTTCAAAAATAATATTTTTATTTCTTTTTAAAATATAGTAACTAATTAAATACAAAACAAAACTAATAACATTGCAGAAAAAAAGTGATGGGTCAGTGTACATATGATAAAATGTTTATAATATTCTACATGCATATTACAATTGCATAGTAATGCATTTAAAAAAAGAAATATAAAAGTTTGTACACATATAGGTATAGATTATATGGCATAACAACAAAACTATTTACAACATAGTGTCGCCATTTACATATTCACTCAACATTTTGTAAGGGAGAAAAGGAAAAGTAATTTTGACATTTTATTTCACCTTGATTTATTTTTTATTTATTATACTTTTAGGGGGTTGGTATTAGTAAAGTGGTTCATACTTCTATTTTCTGCATTTAAAACATTTCTTCATAACTTAATCGTTTAGTATAGTATCAAAAAGGAGGCTCCAGTATTTACACAAATAAGAGAGTTTACTTTCATCTTTTGCAAATAATTTATGCAAGGGTATATATTTTACTGCGATATATTTGAAACCGCACCAGGATAATTTGGTTTGGTCAAGTAAGTTTTGGGTTATATATACCTTAATTAACACAAATACAGTAATAATTACATGTTTACTCAATTTGGATAAATTTTGTGAAGTTATATGAAGAATAACGAATTCCCATGAAAGTGTCAATTTTACATATCCCATTTTTTTCTAGTTTCATTTTTAATGAACACCACAATTTGCTTTGTAAGTATGTTTACAACTCCAGAACACATGCATGTTCTTGATGCATGCATCAAACAGTATCTGCAATTTTTGATGGACAATATGGATAGTATGGTGAAAAACTTGAGTAGTATTTATTTATTATGGTAGGAGTATGATATGCATTGTTATTTATCATACATTTAGTTTATATTAAGTTTTAAAAGGAGTTAGCTTTATCATATTTTCTATAGCTTGCAATTTTTGTTCCATGGTAATGTTTTTGCTTTCCTTATCCCAGTAGTTTGAATATAGTATGGAAGATTGGTGTTTGATTGAGGAGATTAACTTGTAAACATTAGACAGAATTTTTCTCTTGGACAACAAGCCCTTCAAGATTGATTCTGTTATAATATTTTGTTCACTTTTATTTGTCTTTTGTAATATTGTATTAATTATGTCTTTAATTTGTCTTAGTATAATATATTTTTTCTGTAGCTTCAATATTATCCTAATATCCTCAATAGAATGTTCCTTTAATTTATAACAGTCCCATACTGTAGTGTTTCTTATTAAAGGATATAAGTTTAAATTTATCATATTATTGTTAATTTTAAGATTTGGGCTTAAATGTATTGGTTGTAGTAGTTCAAGGGTATGATCTAAATGTAAGGATTTTATTAGCTTTTGAAATATGTAAATTTTATTTTTGATCAGTTTGTGTATTTCTGATTTTTTAAATATTTTCTGGTTTAATAAAAGGAAGTAACTTTGTGTTAATGCTTTCAGTTCTAATATGATCAAACCATATTTTAACCCACATTGGGACCACTCATTTTTATTTTGATTGTAATTTGCTATCTGAATAATTTTATTGCCACAACTAATTTTATAGTATAATTTAAAATCTGGTAGGCCTATTGCACCTTTTCCTTTGGGTGAGATTAATTTATTATAGCTAATCCTAACTGATTTCAGGAACCAGATAAATTTAGATACTTCTGCATTCATTTTTATGGAAAAAAACTATTTGGAATATTTAAATTGGTTGCATTAAAATAGTATAATATTCTGGGAAGGACATTAATTTTAATAATAGGATAAAAAATATAGTTTTATATTGTTTTATCTATTAATGTCTTGTATAATATTTGCCCTCATTTTTTGTAAATGTTCTTTCATTAGTGCTTTATGAGCGTGCTTGAATTTTATTCCAAGGTATTTAAGCGAGTAATTTATTTTAATTTCAATTTCTGGGAAATAATAGTCTTTATGTCCTATAAGGTTTATTGGGAAAATAAAAGATTTGGTTGGATCAATTTCAAAGCTTGTTCTGTTTGAAGTTTTCAACTGTTTTCAAGATTTTATGTAAGTCCATATTAGGGAGTTCAAAGTAGATGTTTAAATCATCTGCAAATGCAGTAAATTTTAATTTAGTATTATGAATTATTGGTGTATGATGAAATGTTATTTGACCTATATAAACCAGAAGGTTCTATATAAAGATTAAAAAGTTGGGGGAGAGGGGACATCCTTCTCTGGTGCCATTTATAGTTCTTATTAGATTTGTGTTTACTTTGTTTATTGAAAGTGTTGTATAAGAGCTCCTGTAAAGTATTTTAATGATGTCAGTAAATTCTCGAGGTATATTAAAGTATTCCATTGTTTTAAATACAAATTTTAAATTCACTTTATCAAATGCTTTACTCACATCCAGTGATAGAGCATATCTTGGATTTCTTTCTTTTTCTAGGATTTGAATGACAGTGTCCAATGTGAGTGTATTGTCACAGACTTGCCTTTTATTAATTAATCCAGATTGCTCAGGTAAAATAATATTTGGTAGTACCTTTTTCCATCTATTTGCTAAATCTAAGGTCAATTTCTTTATCTCAACATTTATTAGTGCAATATGTTTGCAATTGTAAAGGTTAGAGTTATCAGAATTAGGTTTGGGAATAAGGATATTTTTAGAATTATTACGGTACAGGTCTGTGATACCATATTTCCTAATATAATTATATATTTTAATAAAATAGTTGACATTTGCATATTAAAGCTTTTATAGAATTCAGCTATAAACCCATCAGGTCCTGTGTCTTTACTCAGTTTTAAGTTATTTATTGCTGATTGATTTATTCCTTTGTAAAGGGTGCTTTGAGAAGGTCACTTTGTAGATTGCTTATTTTTGGAAATTTCAAATTATTTAAATATTGTTCATAATGTTCTACAGGAGACTGCTTTTGTAGACCATATAGATTTTTATATATTTCTTCAAATGACTTGACATTCTCAGAGTTTGTGTGTATTGACTTACCTTTAAATTTTATTTCTGTTATTCTAGTAGGTGATTGTTTAATATTAATTAGTCTTGCTAGTGTTTTCAATGGGACTTGGGTCCATTCAGCATATTTAGAAAGTAATTTCAGTTCTACAATTGTATAGTCTTGTGTTTGTAATGAGTATACTTATTTTTGCAGGTTTAGAATAGTAGTTTCAAGTTCAACATTGTATTTGCTTTGAATCTTCTTTTCTGTTTCTTTTAGCTCATATTCTAATTTAACTTTCCTTTCTTTATTTTGTCTTTTGTAGATTGAGGCCTTTTGTATTAGTATACTTCTAATTATGGCTTTTGTTGCACCCCATTGAACATCATGAGGAATGTCAGAGTTAGACATATTATTTTCTAACTGAGCGAGGATATCTGTTTTTTTTTTCTTGTACTGCTTCATTTTTTTAATTAAATTTACATTTAGCAACCAATTTGCATTATTTCTTTGACCAGGTCTAATTTTGGGGTGATTTATAATGATAGAAATTTTGGAGTGGTCTTCGAGATTTCTACTTTATATGTGATTCCTGATTCCAATAGATGTTCATATATTAAGAAGAACACTATTCTTGACCAGGATTTGTAGCAAGGTGATTAATAAGTGTATTTACTTATTAAGTTACTATCTTGATTACATATATATGGGTCCACTAAATTGAAATCACTCATTAGATCTCCTAAGTCTAATGAAACCCGGGATGCTTGCCTATTATTTCTGGATGATTTATCCTTGATAGGGTTTATTAGTATGTTCCAATCCCCTCCCAATATAATGTAATGTTCTTGAAACTTTTTAAGTAAGTTGTATATTTCATAAATGAAATCTTGGTGATTCATACATGGGTCATAAATGTTTAAAAAGCAAAAACGCATGGCATATGAGGGGATTGAGCATGCAAAAATAACACCATCACCCCTTATCATCTGATTTATATTTAATAATTTCACATTTAAAAGATTTTTTTAATAATGATTGTAATTCCTTTTGATTTAATACTATTTCCTACTGCTATAGTTTGGTTAATCCAGCATTTATTTTTACCTTTGTCCCACTGTTCACTATACATATGTGTTTCTTGCAAAAAGGTGACATTTGCATTTGATCGAAATGTTAAATGCATAAGAAGACTTTTTTTCTTTTTATTTTGAAGGCCATTAACATTCCACAATTCAATCACTATCATCTCCTTTTAAATATTTCTATACATTTATTATTTATATAGATACAACACTTCTTATTAAATTGGCAAGAAGTAATACTTATGGATAGTAAAATGTTTAATACCATGGTGACACAAATCTCTTTCATAACTTTCCTAGTGCCTATCAACCTAACCTCCATAAATGAAGGAGAGTAACAATAAACACTTGTTGACAACTTCCTAAACTTACAATTCCAAACTGTATTAAAACATAGTAAAAAAACTATAATACATCATTTTTAGCATCACAAGATTAAACAGTCCTATTCAACACAACACTCACTAACCTCACTCCTGAATTGCAATGCTAAGCTAATGTAATATTTTTCTTCTTTTCTTTTCTTTCTATTTGTTTAAGAAAAAAAGAAAAATATATTTTGTTAAGGTGTGTACCAAAGCAGACAGTGTTTACAGTTTATGGTTTCATATTGATCTATTTTTCATTAACATATTCACCCTCTGTGTTAACAAGATTTACACAACGTTATTACATCTTACTTTAAAACACATTTGCTAGGCTACTAACATATATTAAATAAGCAATGTGCACATTTTATATAAATAGTCTATGAGACATCTGAGTGTAATTGGATAAAACAAAATGTTTCAAAGCTTTTTGACTAAATACAGGTATTAAACCTAGCTTTTAGACTTGCCCAAATCTCCTAGGCAAAAAGGTTCAATGTCTCAGTAAAATTTATCAGTTGTATAATTATATATCAATGTATACACAGAATTAAACAAATATTTAGGCATATACTAATTTCAAACCAAGATAAAAACTCACAAATAGTAAACGCTCTGCACACCCCTCACAGTCCAAACGGCAAAACAGCAAAAATCAGGTATCAGAGTGAAACACAGCTGGCAAGTTTTAAAATACATCCAAGGGCAGCAATTCCATCCAGTACAAATCTTTTATTGAAACAAACAGATAAATCCAGTAAGTGCTTTCACCCAACAGGGCTTCATCAGACCATAATGCATCACTGATAACAAATCCTTATATAGCAAAAAAGGCGCCCAAAACCTGAATTTAAACATTTTCTTAAAATGACAAGATCATAGTCTTATCAAACATCTTGTTCTAAAAACATTGATTACATCACCATATAAAAAATAAACATAAAAAATATATAAATATATATGTAAAAAGATACGTATGAAGAAATATATAAAAAATAAAAATATACATATTTTAATATACAAATACATAAATACTAATGACAATATATGCTCAAAAAAATACTCTAATTTCATGAGGACACAAATTTCATGTGCCTATTATGCACAATATATACTGGTCTTCACCAACTGGTGAACAGTTGGTTCTATCTAAGCCTTCTAGACTTCAAAAACAGTTTCAGGGATACCTTATCATTGAGACCTGGATAAAAGTCTGCCCTAAACTGAATTATCCATTTAGCCTCCTGTGTTTCAGTGTGGTTCTTAGTGTCACCACCTCTAGGACCTTTGAATAACATCTCAATGACTCTGAGGGTGAACATATGTGTGTCACCTCTCTCCAAAACATGTTTAGATAGTGCATTGACTGTGGACTTCATTTTAATTTGATATATGTGTTCACGTATCCTGTCTCTGAGTTTTCTATCTGTCTTCCCCGAATAGAATCCATCACATGCTACACATGTAGCAAGATAAACCACATGCTCAGACTGGCAAGTTGCAGAGACATGAAACTCATAACCCATGCCATTTGAGGGGTGCACAAAGTTACCACTGGCATTTATAAAGTGGCAAAAATTACAACTAGTGCAAGGAACTG
>NC_056730.1:1086653866-1086681366 GCF_019279795.1 Protopterus annectens | reverse complement strand
GGGTAGACAGAATTATACAATCCAGTCCCAGATATTGTGTTTGTAGGGGGAAATTGTAAAATATTACTCCTGTTTAAGTGACAGTCTCACACTCATGTCAGTAGCGAGGACTGAAGCTCCTTAGTTACTGACCCAGGCTAGTAAGGGATGCCACATTTTATTGTTGGCAGTCCAGTGGGATATTGGCCGGATGTCACATTTAATTGGTGGCAATCCAGTGGGATTTTAACTGGACATTACAGTAAGTAACAAACCCTTTAGTTGGATATAATCTCCTTCCATATGCAATATGAAATCATGCAGTTTTTGGTGCAAAAGTGTGCTTTTCTTGCATTTCATTTTATTGATAAGGACAGCCTCCTGATTTTTTTTTTTGGAGCTGAAAACCCTTGCCATGCTATCTTGAAAGACTGAATCCACAATGCCCCATTGCCTCAGATTATATATGTTATTGTATTTCTATCCTAAATACATTAGTGAGAGTTTCTTACTTTTACAGGTGGAACGCTTTACATTGATGATTAACATGTAGGGATATAGTAGTAAAATCACAATGTAAGTGGGACACTTCTCCTAAAGAAGTAAATTGGCTTTGCAGATGCATTTAAATTATTACTTATACCTACCATGACATCAGTTTGGGGGCATGGTTATTAAGAAAAACTCAGTTCACAGTAAAACTAAAAATCAAAAAACACAATCCGGTCTTCCCTTTTTTTTTTTTTTTTGCAAAATCAATTACCTCTACAGCATGAGGAATATACCAATAGTGTTCAAATGTTGGACTTAAATGATTTACAGTGCACACCTATTTTAATGACAGGTAAGCCTATCAGTGGGTTCCCAGTCTTTTAAATACTTACAAATGTGCTTTTGCTAATATTTGCAGCTGTTTTCCTTCCTGAATGACATTATTGCATTGTAGTTGGGTAACATTATCGTACTGTGTGATGCAACAAAGCTGTACAATGCTCATATGGTGCTGTACAATGCTCATATGGAGATAATGGTGTTATCAATAACAGGAAAAAGAGTAAATGTTCAGCAGCTTTAGAGGATAAATATTACTATTCTATGTTCACAAAAACACCTGGATAGTCTATTTGGAACACCTTATTATAACATGAGATACCAGAAATGTCTAGTGATCTACTTAAATCACTAAGTATCTATACAATTTTATAAAATTACATCTGCCTGATTGGCATATGTGTGATGATTTTATTTTATAAATAGTCTGTGTTGATTGTTCTTTTCTTTTTTTTTAAATCAGAGTAGTCTACATAATTATTGGCCCAATATTTCAACAGTTTGTCCAATCAGATGTCAATATTTTATAAGGCCATCTGTTAAAGTCAGTTTGTATTCAGACGTAATGAGTGCAGAGATGCAGGATTCTTTGTGAATGTAGGTAATATGTACTTTAATTCAACAGAATAGAAGAATGTCAAGACAATCTATTCTAAAGTAGATTTATTTTGTAATTTTATTTGATATACCTGCTCTTTTAATCTCTTATTCTGCTTAAAATTTAAAATTTTTCTAAAACCTATTGTTGCATCAAATCCTCAAACTGAAACACTATCTGACATTGGAAATGGAGAACCAGTTTGTAATATGACAGGTTGGTGAAGGAGCAAGGTAACGTAATTTTCTTTTACACTACAGAACTACCTATAAAATATGCAATTCTTTTTCTTACCAGACTCTCCCTCTTATCATGATTCTGAGAATCTATAATGTGCAACAAAGCATGCAAAATCTGCTAATCTGGGATTTTTTTAGCTGTTCTAATGTTCTATGATTTCCAAATTAGCAGATACTTGAAGGTCTTATTCACCCCTATAAAACAGTCCATCACTATCTATATAAATACACTGCATGTCTATAACCAAGCCATTCAACCTATACACAGTGTACAGTACACAGTAGTAACCCATTTATTAAGACTGACACCTCTGCTTTTCAGAAGAATCTGGATTGTACATTATACAATGAGATACCGAGAGTATGGAGTTGCCTGTTGAATGAAAACATTGTATTATTATAATATCTATCTAGAATTCATCAGATTCACTGAGTGCTAAATTCATCATAGCCTGAAAATATATTAAAATTCAAACAAATTGCTTTTTTTATATTAGAATATATGGAAAAGCTGCAGTATATCTGACTCATTAAGTAATGGTGAGCATGTGCAGAAACTTTGGCAATCATCAACAAACTACAAAATGTACTTTGTAACCAAAAAGTTGAGCATTTAGTGCTTATTCTTATTTTTAGTTGTTTCACCTGGCTATGTCAACTGGTCTGAAGGCACTTAGCATCAGACATAACATATGATAATAACATGAAATGCAACATGCAATAGTAGGTTTGTATGTAAATTATTTAGCATTTTGAGAAAATAAGAGTTACATAAACTAACCCTATCAAGAGATGATGTTAATTCTTTCATGTTAGATTTACCATCCCATAAACATTAAAAGTTATCAATCTGAGAGAAGAAACAATATGCATATATCTACAGTTTTATTGCCCAAGTAGCATCCATAATTAAACATAAAACTGGCATAATCATTGTAAGTAAAATATTTGATTGTCTTAGCTCTTTGACGTTTAGTAGGTGAAATCTGTAGTAGTTTTTTTATTAGTATGGTTTATTGTTTTGAAGTAGTGTTAAGATGTGTATTTGTTATATTGGGGATTGCTCCAACTTGTTGGTATAATTTTAGAAAAGGCACTTTCAGTATTTTCTGAGACAAATGAAGACAAATGTTAGCCTTTGTATATGAATTCCTTAATTTTTAAGGTTGTAGTCTGTTGTTCTGAATTGTATTTTATTGCATAAATATGGGAAATAGAATTAACTGATAAGTTTGTTGATTAGGGTATTTAGCAGAAAGGTTGGCCTGACTCTGACTGGAATCCAATTTGATCTTTCAAGGATGGAGCAGTTGTGTTCTGTGATGGGGAACAGATTTACAAACAAAAAGAATTACTTTTCTGCAGTGTGCAGACTATGAGTGTATTATGATGATAGCAGGGCTATTGTAGGTTGTGTGTATTTTAGTCTTATAGCAGAACATTTAATAGCTTTCATCAGTTTATGAGTCAGACGATATGTAATCTTGTATGCTGCCATTAGCTGGGTTAGAACTTTTTCAGTTTGTTTTTTTTTCTGAGAATAAAGTGAATGACAGATTTTGATCTTATTTATTTATTTATTTATTTTATTTATTTATTTATTTGTTTGTTTGTTTATTTATTTATTCGCATTTTTGCAGGATTGTTTGATTGGGCATCATACTATTTTTTTGCAGATGCCTGGAGGGAGAACAGCTCCACAACAACTGAGAATTTGAGCATAATTGCATACAAGGATGAAAATAACAATATAGTCTTATTTACAGATGTCTATAAGATAACAAAAGAACAGTGATGGCATACAAGGATGAAAATAACAATATAGTCTTATTTACAGATGTCTATAAGTTATAACAAAAGAACAGTGATGGCATACAAGGATGAAAATAACAATATAGTCGTATTTACATATATCTATAAGTTATAACAAAAGAACAGTGAAGGCAGTCCTTTCCCACAGTGATAAATACATGAAGAGCCAAAATAGTATACATGAGACTGTTGGCACTGCACACATAGTTTGTGAAACAGTGTTGTGAGTGGGTATAAAAGGAAATAATTGATTAGAGAATTGATTAGAGGAGTAAAGTAGGCAGATCAGAAATGATTTGCAGGTTTATGGAAAGATATAAGATATTAACAAAGTACAGTAAATAAGTAATGTAAAGTAGAGAAATAGTGTATAAAGCAGGAAGAATATCTTGCATAATTCCTAGTTATCTTTGTTGAGTAATGATCTACAACTAGGTGTCTGTGTTTTTTATTATTATTGGAGCTTTGGCAGAGGTCAATCTCTGCTGTCTTCCCATTATTTAGGCAACAGTTGGTTGAGTGTAGATATTTAGACCATTTTGGATAAGCCAAGTTACAAATAGAACTGAAGTCAGTCTTTTGATTTAATGCAAGGGTACCTACTATTGAGGGAAAGCTTGTGATGATGATGGGGCTGTTATTGACATATTGTAGGCACTTAATGTATGTGAGTTCCCAGGGCAAGACATTGATAAAAAAATGAAAATAATAAACAGCTTAAAATTGACCTCTGTCGGATACTCTTGCTTAGAATATGACTGTCAGATTGGGTTTTGTTGCCTATAACCATAAAAGTACTATTAACAAGGTTATTGAAGAACCACTGGGTTACTTCTTGAGACAAACTATATCTACTTGCATTATTTAGTATTATGGAATTATTTAAAGTTTGAATATTCATTTTAGATTCATGAATCACTGGTCTATATTACAAATATGTGCACTGTTAGTGAATAAACTGCTTTTTTCTTGTTTTTCTACATTTTTATGAGATTTATAGAGATCAGTCTATTCCACCATTATACCCAGTGGATTCATATAGTTACTCTTTCCTTCATGCCAGCTCATTTCTTGGAACTTGCTCCTAAGCCTTACATAATTCTGCTACTCCCTTTTTAGCATCCCAAATTCCTTCATTAGTTCCACAAAAATGCTTGCTTCTCCTATTTCTGCCTGTCTTGGCATAGCCAGCTGTCCATTTATCATTATTTTGTATCCCTTCCATATCTTCTGTGTCACTCCATCGCTTATGCTCCTACAATCATCTCACCCCTGTCCACATATTCTCTACCCAATTAATAACTTCCTCCTCCATTTCCTCTACTTTCACTTTCCATCTGACCTTCAATATCTGTCTCTTCACCCTTTCCTGCCATCTGCGCCTTTCTCTCCTCTACCTTCTCCTTCTCATTTCTACCACCAATACCCAATCGTTATCTAACTCTTTAACTTTTCTTGATGAGGGGAAATAGAAAATAGCAGATCTAAGAAATACATTCAGTAATTATTGCAAGCTCATAAAGAACCTGTAATTTATTAGACATTTGTTTTCTGCCAAATTGTCAAGGTCATACAGTCACTAAATATACATAAGTTAGTAAACTATAAAATAGAGTGAAAGAATGGGAACAGAATGAGCTGCATTGTTTCCTATTAACAGAATAGTTTCTGAAAGAAAAGATTCAATGAGGAACAAGCTTTAAAGAGCAAGAGATCCAAATCTATCAAAAGCTGTGTATCTGTGCAGAGCAAGTGAAAGTATTAGTGCACAGTAAAACAATATTAAGTGATCAAATGGAGATGTAGAGAATAAAATTTAAGTCAAATAATATGGTAAAACTAAGAGATAAAGGCATGACATGTTGTAAATGCCATGCGTACTAAACATAAACCTATGAGGCACTATACAATAATAAAGGACCAAACAGGAGCTCACATTGTAGGCTTGCAATATGTGTAGCTACAATCATGACAAGAGACATTGTTTGGATCTTAAATTGGCAGAATACATGTTAGAAAAAGGCATTCTATGAAAATGTAGAAAGGCAAAAAAGTAACTTCAAAAATATGCATGTTATTGAATGGAAACATTAATGCTGACTGTCAGTACTACAAATGTGAAAGGAATTAACTTCATGAAGTCTGAAAATGAATATGAATAATAAAACCAGGTGAGCAAGGCTAACTGCTAGTAAGTAATATGATTACTTCTAAGAATCTGGGATTTAAATTAGATACTGGTGTAGAATGTAATTTTAAGTCAGAAAATACTTTTAAAGCTTTGTATCTAGAAAATACTCAGGAGATAACTGTGTACATGTATTATTAACTTATCCTGCTCACTCAGTGGCATCATTAAGCCAAAATTTGCTGACATTTGGTGATGACTCCTCTCATTGCTTACCCATATAGTTCAGTTATACTGGATTTATCTTGACCTTAAAAATGTGTTATATAACAGCTTTAATGCATTAACTAGGCTGCAGGTGTGTTACTCTCAAAGGATCAGTCCCACTTTCTTTTCTGGATATGCATTCTCTTAAGTATTAGCTTTATTCCCCCTACCAGACATCACATCTGCTTCCTTTTTTTAGTTCTACATCTCTGAAAAATTCCACATTTAGGTTTACTTTCCCCTCTCTGTTAGGAATTCTTCCAATCTATACATTACCATATTGGTGTTCCCTAATACCAAAAGCCCATACAAAAGGTTGCTCTCTTCTTGTATTTTTTCTTGTACAAGGACATCCTGACTGAGTACAGACTGGAATATATTAAATTCTTAGATACAGTGATGATAACCTGGTCTCTTGAGTATAAAGTAGTACCAAAACCTACATGTAGACCAGATGGTTATAGATACAAAGAAGCTGCTTCTGCGCCATTTCTGTAACATCTGCACAAGCTTAAAACTAATTGAAGCACTAAAGGTCAGTCATCCTTAAGGAATAATGGAATTTACAAAATAGCTTGTACTGTCATATAAGCTCTTAGTGTTCCCATGTCTGCCACAGTGCTCTGTATCAATGAGCAATTAATTTTATTTCATTACCAGTACAGCACACAGAGACAACTTCTGTGTATTTCATAGCTTTATAGCAACACACAACTACAGCTGTGAACAGATATGTTCTTATGCAACAGATGTTACCGTTAATGATCACCATCCAGCTCTTACGTTCTAGGACAGACAAAGATCATAACCTTTACTTCCACTACCATTCTACAAGTATTTCATTTTGAATTAGTGGTACCATGTAGCACTGAATATGGAGACCTACTTGTTGTCTTGTGCAAATATATTGCATCTTCTTTACTAAATTGTAGGCACAATGTGTGATTGTTTATTACATATTTATAATATCTGCTTGTTTTACTTAACCATAACTAGGTCATGGTAAAAAGAGGTGTTGTGGATCTGTTGTACCTACCAGTTCTAAATAAGTAAATAAGACAGAAAGGAAAAAAAATACTGGTCCCCGGATGCATCAACATGACATACATAGTAAAAATGTCAAAATAATGCCAAGGCAGCACATAAGAATGTTTTATTTTAAAACAGTGATGTGAAAAACAAATAGTAATGTTCAAAATTTCAAATGCCTGCTGGAAGGTAAAGTAGTTTTGAGGAATTTGGAATTCTAACTGAATCAGCAAATTATTGCAAATTATACAATTACTGGCCATTAACATTTAAAAATGTGCACACTAACTGGTCACCCAAACCAGCATGCCCGTTGTAAACTCAAGCATACACCAACAGAAAAAGTCCAGTCACCTGGACTTTCTTCTGTTAATATATACTATGGAGTGTTCAAGATTTCTTAATTAAAAAATATATAAGCAAAATAAACTTTGATATCCGAACAGATCCGAGAGAGATGGGACCGAGAAAATACAAGGAAAATCAGGTATGTTATGGAAAACTAATGAAACCTACCTGATTATCCTTGAATTTTCTCTGCCCTGTCACTCTCATATGCATGAACTGTCTAGATTTAAAATAAAAAGCAACTGAAATCTTCCTTTCTCCGTTGCTTCCTTTCCAAAGCACTGATATACTGTGTAAGCATGGGAATCTAAGTCCCATACGCACACACAGTACATCAAGAAAGCCCCATGATACCGGGGGAAAAAAGCAGAAGAACACCACAGCGCTGTTATACAAAGACATTATTTAAGAAAAGCAAGTAATTTTTTTTATCTTGACACAAACTACTACTGATCCTTCATATGTGAAATGAATGTGTATGACTCGATAGTGAAGCACATTGATGTCCCACTCACTAGGTTGAATAAGGAGAAAGTAACAGTCAGCTGCCTGTCAGGTGCCAGGATCCACTACATAATACATGCACTCAGGTCCCTCAACAACAGGTACAAATATGATTCTATCATTGTACCTGTGGGTGTGAATGACCTGAGATGTACCTCCATGGACCACATGAAAAGAGACATGGAGGAGCTCTCAGATTATGTAGCCCAGGCGGGTACAACCCTAGCCTTGAGCAGCATGACCCTAGCCCTGAGCAGCATCCTACCATCACCCAGAATGATACCACAGTACAAGAAGAAAATGATTGATTTCAACAATTGTCAAAGTTTCTGGTGTCATTCTAAGGGGATCCAGTATCTGTTTGCCTGGGATGACATGGCTGACAGACCTCGATGCTTTGCCAGAGATGGCCTGCATCTGTCACCCCTGGACTTCCAGATACCTTTTTAGGTGGTGTTCCAAAAACCAAATTACCACTGTAACAGCTACAAACAAATGCAATCTGAGGGTCATGCTGCTCAAAGCTAGAAGTCTAAATCTCAAAATGCAATTGCTCGAAGCACTCCTTAAAATGGAGAACATCGACATTTGTGCTGTAACACAGATCTGGCTCAAGGCAGCAGAAAGCACCCCTGCATGACCAGGCTATAACTCATTCCACATCTTTCAGCCCCAAAATGTGGACCGAAGCTCCAAAGGCGGTGGTGTTTTTCATATTCATAAAGGATGCACACACCTCCAGACTGGTAGCCCAACATAATGCATCAGAGATACTTCAAGTACAGCTAACATTGAGTAAGACAGTGATTCAGGTCGTAGCCTGCTATAGGTCCACAACCATATCCCAAGACTCACACTCCATATTCCTAAGCACCCTGGAGAATATTAGGGTCCAACCTAACACTCTCATACTGGGTGACTTCAACTACCCCTCCATTAACTGGGAAAACTACTCATGTACCAATATACTTGCCCAACATTTCCTGGAATTCATTAATTCCAATGCCCTGGACCAACTCGTTCTTACCCTCACTAGAGGTAGCAACATCCTTGACCTGGTCATTACTAATATGGACAACCACTGCTCTACACCAATAGTCAAGTCCTCCCCGGTTAGATCTGACCAGAAACTAATCACCTTGGAAATCCACATCCCTCCCACCTCACCCACCGCAAAGGTAACCACCATGAAAAGTTCTCCAAAGCTAACTTTGGGCTCCTAAAAACAGAGGTGGATAACTTCACGGCACCCATGCAAGTGGAGAAGAGTTACATGACCACCGAACCATACACCAATACACTGTACAAACGCGTACACAAATGCATGAATCTTGCCATACCCAATAAAACTAAGACGCTCTCCTCCAAAAAAAGAAAGCTAATCTAGTGGTCCACTGCCATAAAAAAACTCTACGACAAAAGGAGGAACCTGATGCGGAATAAGGTAAAGTCCCAAGACTAGAAAAACTCCCTTATCAGCCTCAACAAAAAGTTGAGATCCCTCATCAAATCCTCTAACGCTACCTAGCTATGAAAACAGAATTGCAGCAGATAGTAAAGACAAGCACAAGGCCTTCTATAGTTATGTAAAAAATCTCCACGGCAATACCCAGATTTGCTCTGAGCTACTGCACAAGGGTACCTCCTATACCGAGCCAACAGATATTGCCAATGTACTGGCCAACAGATTAAGTGCCAACTTTACCCCTCCCCCCAAAGGACCAATCACAATGCCAGTAGATTGCCAAGCACCCAGTATTACTGCTGCACAGGTTAAAACAGCACTGTCCAAGGCCAAGAATACAGCTTCTATGGGACCTGACAATATCCCTGGCTGTGTTCTACATGAACTACAGAGTGAATTGGCACCTCACCTGTGTGCTCTATTCAATCACAGCCTCACCTCAGGTTTTGTCCCTACCAAATGGCACACTGCTACAGTCATCCCTGTCCACAAAGGAGGAGCAACTACAGACCCTGGGAACTATTGCCCCATTAGGCTAACGAGTCTGATATAGAAAGCTATGGAATGCATCATCATGGACCTAATAAACAAGGATATAGGGAACCTCCAAACTCTGGATCCCACACAGTTTGGTTTTGTGAAAGGTAGATCATGCCTGCTCAACTTGGTCGACTTCTTTGAGTCAGTCACCAGAGCTGTGGATGAAGGCAAGGTGGTTCATACAGCCTACATTATCTGGCTAAGGCCTTTGATACCATTCCCCACTCAGGAATCATAGAAAAACTCACTAAGCTAGGCATCAACCTCTGTATCACTAGGTGGGTTGTAAACTGGCTCACAGATAGAACCCACAGTGTGAAAATAGCTGACTCCAAGTCAGACTGCTGACTAGTCATGAGTGAAGTCCCACAGGGTTGGGTCCTGGGTCCTCTCCTGTTTGGTATCTACTTCTCTGAATTCCAGGCCAACACAAAGGGACTCTGGTTGACAAAGTTCACAGACAATTGCAAGTTGGGAGCTATTACCAACTCCCCAAGTGATGTTGACATCCTACAGAATGGCCTCACTGAGACCAACGACTGGTGTCAGAACCATAGCCTTAAGCTCAATGCCAAAAGATGTGTCGTCATCCCCTTTGGGAAAAACCCGGTTCCCATGAATTACCACATCCATGGTAGTCCACTGAACACAGAAGGTGTTATAAGAGATCTGGGAACACAGGTTGACAGCAACCTCTCTTTTGATCACCACATTGCCTCTGTGGTCAGAAAGTCTTTCTATGTGGCACATCTCATTCCTAAAGGTTTTGTATCCAGAAAGAGGTCATTGTCTCCCTCTACTCTTCCCTCATTAGGCCAGTCATCAGGTACAATGCCCCATTTGGCATGTACCGCACTAAACACCTGCAAAAACTGGAGAGGCCACAAAAGTACCTCACAAAGAGGATCCTAGGCCTTAAACACTTGTCCTATATGGACAAACTCCAAAAACTGCAACTATTCTCTGTCTCATATCACCTTCTTAGAGGCGATCTCTGCTTGACTTACAAAGCCATGTCTGGTTCAGCTCTGTTAGAAATGCTACATCTAAAGAAATTCCAATCCTTCCACACCACACACTCCAGAGACCTCAACCTCATTACCAAAATCAACAGAATGTACTGGAGGGACAGATTCATAACCCAGAGACTGCTCATGCTATGGAATAGACTTCCCATACATGACAAACAGAGCACCTCACTGGCCCTCTTCAAGAGAAATCTTGATGAGTGGATGGGTAATAGAAAATTCACCCTGGGGATATCTCCAGTGGCTCTACTCAACAGAGGCACTGGGAACTAAGGTTAGGTGAGATGATGCCAGGGCAATCCTATGGCTAGGCTTGTAAAGGCCCCAGAGCCATTAGCCTAGTACACACCTATGAACCTTAATTAAGAAGCCTCTCTGGCCGAGTAATTTCCCTCATTCATTGGTGATGGAATATAAATGGCCTTTATGCTAAACAGTAACAAATAGTGTTTTGTGAATTTGATATGTAATCAAAGAGAGCCCTAATAGTGTGCAGGAGAAATGATGACAACTAGAGAATCCAGAAACTGACATAATTGCTAACATAAGCTGAAATAGGCTTTATAGCCACTGCCATGGTCTAGAGGGATAAATCTCTGAGTATAACCGAGGTGACCCAAGTTCAATTAGTGACTCAGGACATCTGAGGTGTAGGCAGGAAGGGATAGAAGTGCCTGTCCTGAGGCTAGAAGGGAAGAGCATACAAAGTAGTGTGATGTCCCCTGGTGGATACTAGAGAAACTACCATGATATGCTGCTGCGAATAGGTATGGTGACCTGCTGCTATCACCGCTTTGTAGAAGTGAGGGGCAGTTACCACTGATGACTACTGTATGTTTCATCTTGGAACATTGCTGGGCATGCACAGCAGTGGGGATTAAGTAGAAAACCCCATGTGAGCAGGATGACGCTATCCTGCTCACAATGTCCTCCAGGGCTCCAACCCTTACTGAAGAAAGTTCAAATGAGTAAGGCAGGGTAGGCAGACCTAATGAATAAGGAGAGGGTCTGTGGTCTGCTGATTGTCAGCTGCATGGAGAAAAAAGTACAGCAAAAACAGGGTTTGTGTCTAAGTTACTTGTTTAGTATGTGATCTCTCCTACTGATATAACATTTCGGTTTCCCTTCTCTTGGTTTATTTGTCACCTTCAGTCTATTGTACAGAGAAGATGTTGAATTCATGATCTATACATTTATACTGTAGTTTTACATGCAGGTAAAATGAGAAAGAAAAAAACAAGATCCTAGTTACTGCATTCAGAATTTGTAAAGTATGAACTCGAACAATCATAGTACACAATACAGGGAAGGAATCATTTACTACCTTGTGATAAGAATTCTACAACCCTTTACAAATAAGACTAAACATCATGGTCTATTATATGTACTACCTACATTACTGACTTCAGATTTTTGAGCCATGTTTTATTTCATGAGTATTCATTGATTTAAAAACTGTGTACATTTACAACAATTGTAGTTTACATTATAAGTGACCAACAGTATATAATGTAGATTAAAATAAAGGAAATAAATGTAATTCTGTTTCATTTTATATGTGGCATTTCACATAAAATGCATCCTTCATACAGACACACTGTTCTTTAAAAATCCTTAATGTCCGCCATTCATTTTTTTGCTATATGACATTGTTAAAGTTAGACATAAACAGCAGTGATCACACCCCATATGTTGCATAATGGAACTCTGTAAAATCACATTATGGCAAATGACAGAATTAGTTAGTAGTACATTGGTACCAAATTTGGACTTTTTTGATTAGTTTACTGGAGTATATAATTTTTCTTTTCCTTTGAAATTACAAGCAATGCCATTTGATTTCAAGCTTATTGCGTTTGAGCAAATTATGCTCTGTTAAAGATTTTGTGTTTTTCCCATATGCTAAGATTTGCTGCCAAAATAAATTCATGTTTAATTCATTAATTTAAATTTGTGAATGGCTTTGTTCTCATCTGGGGAATATTTATTTCCAGCTGTTGTTTTGCATTTGAGATTTGCAGATTCAGCTCCATTTTTATGAGAACTCTATCTGTCATGCAATGAAAAGTTTACATTTGCTTCCCTGGAGGTTTCCTGTTTCCATGTCCACACACTCATCCCAAAAGTACCTTGTCATATAACACCCACTAAAGATGATCTCTTCATGATTCCAAATGAAAGTTGCACACTGTTTGTTCCAGGGGTCAGTGGGATAATTCTTGTAGTAATAACTTCACAGCCTTTAGATGTTTATTGCTTGCTTACATGAAATTACCTTGGATGCATATTACGTAATAAGTACTTGGTCTGATTTAGTTTTTAGATCTTTGGGTTACTGGTGACCTTTACCACACCCTATTCGGTGCTATTTAAATTGTGGCTCTGCATGCATCACCAGATGTTTAATTTCTTGCTGCATGTTGCAAGACTAACATTCCCTTGTCTGATTTCTTCATCCAGTGTTACAAGCTTATGCATGCATTATTTATCATGACTGTTAGCTTCTACGGATCATATCTGCATGTCTTTGCCTATATTTCTCTTCAAATATCTTTGAAGATGGATTTTTCATATGCATTAGTTTGGCTTTCTTCTTTACGTACATATTCCACAGCATCAGATTTATTTTTCTTTCTCATGTCTATATTTCTTTTATATAATTTTCAATAACCTCTATCTTATGCTCTTTACACTGTCTCACTTCTTTCCTTTTCACGCAGCCTAAAGTTTCTTAATGTAGGTAACGTTTTGCTCTGATCCATTGCATTAAGGATCTTACATTATATGTAACATTTAACAGTTTTTCTTTCCTCTACTTAATGTCACTACATATTTGCTACATATCCTTTGTGTGGAAATATTTTTTTTTTCTTTTTTGAGCAGTAGTAGTAATGAATAATTTCTCTGTTATCCTCAACAGTCCTCCAGTTTATTGTCGCTATTCCTGTTGCTTAGCCTGCCAGTTTTTTTTTTTTTTTTTTGTGGACTACTTCTTCCTTCTGCCAAGGGGGTGGTGGGGCACATTCACTCTCAGCATGCCCTTACCCTGTGTTAAGAATATGTCCTCATTCTGAGGATTCTATACTACCTCGTTTCCAGTACTGTCACCAGTGCATACACCAGGAGTAGGCACTTTTTTATTCTGGGACCTATGTACCCAGTCTTTTTTTGTTTTTGAACCTACCTTTCTCTACTATGTATGAAATACAGTCTATAGTCATTTCACATGTATACAGCTACCCATTCAGGTGCAGCAGAGTAACAAAATATACCCCTTGCATGCAATGATGCCTAGTACTGAGAGTAGTAAAACCAAGCAAGAGCTATAAAGTGGCAGAGCTGCATACTCACTCACAGAATCCCAAGCCCTGAGATGAAACAAATCATCCTGAGTATGAAGGAATGGGTAATAAGAAAATTGCAGTTCAGCACATATTTGAATTCATTGTTTATTCCTGTGTATTAAGAGTTAGGATTAATGGACCATGCCATGTACAATCAATTCCTGCATGGAACACTTTGTAGTTCAGCTGTAAATATAAGGCTGCATAAAACATAACTGTGCAAAGTGGATTGAGCTTCCCAGCTGTGCATGTACCCTCACTATAACATTATAAGCCCTGGACCCTTTGTGCACTGTTCAGATGGAGGCTATATGACTCCATGACAAAAATACAGTTTACTTGTGACTGAAACCAAAAAGTGTGATCAAGAAATTGTGATTACTATCATACATGACAAAACCTAAACCTCTCTGAGACACTTTATATGTTTATAAGCATATATGGAGGGGGTAAATCACCATACAGGTTCCTAACATTGGGGCACCCCATACCTCAATGTAAGAGGAATTCCTTGAGGTACTCCAATCTTGATTTTAGTAAATTAATTACAATAATCACAATATTATGATCACACTGCAAAATATCAGTCACTACTTGGCAGCCAGGATCCATAGCTATGCCCTGTTGTTCACCTCCTGATTTCATGTGTGCATCATAATGCATTCCCATGGTTACCCAGTTATCACATTCAGTCTTGCTCATAATAGGACTAGACACTGGTGTTTGAAGTTATATTGCAGCTTTAATAACTGAGTAAAAGGCTGCATATATCACATGTTTTCTCCACAGAATACACTATACAAGACTGACAAAGCATTATGGGTATTTACAGTGTTAGAGGCATATAAGCTTAATGCACATTCACATTTACACATGTGTTTTATGCTATGCATGCGTGCATCATCACTTCCCTCCTCTAAACAGAGAAAGTAACTCTTTATAACTGGTACTATGATGGCTCAATATTTGATGCACATATTTAACATTCTTGAATGCAATGCTCACACTTAAAATTAATTTAAAAACTCTGTACACATTTTGACTGGCACTTATTTTTCAATCTGTACACATTTCAACAAATTATTATTTTTCAATAGCAGGATTTGAGTTAATTAAAAAGTTCTCAAGAGTATTAATGGCAACTTATGAACTTGCTTTTATATTAAATGAAAATAAATAAGTGACTTAGTTGCCTCTTGATATGGTTAAATTCACAATAATTCTCAGGCAGGTGGATGCAATAGTTATTGTTTGTCATTTTCACAGGATAAGCTGGTCATTTTCATCAGATAATAACTTGCAGAGTCAAGTGTTAGGCAAAACATTAAATATTTTATGCCATGTCCAGTGTTTCTGATTGGACCATTCTGGTAGCATTTAGAATGAGACCTTTTGGGTTTATGACATTTGAGCTTGAGACAGTCTAAGTCTTTTTAAAATATTTCAGATTCAGAATTTCATCCTTTATCTCAGATAGCTGGTTGAGGTAGGTCTTTAATGGGATAGAAATATTTTCATTGGCATAGGATCTTATTATTCTTGGTTCATACAAGTGTGTATGGTTCTCTAATATGTGACTTTTACACTGAGATTCTTCAGGAATGGCCTGTATATGTTTCTCCTTATGTCTCACAAGGGTGCTATCATTGGTTTGTACAATACAGAACCCTAGTTCATTATTTTTTGTGCTGCATCACCAGCTGTCTACCACTTTCCTTCCACCTCAAGTGTAAGACACACTCATTCACCTGACTAAAGGACAGCTAGAATTTGATAGAATGCATGTTATAAAAATGTTTGTATGAATCTAAACAATGCTCATGGTGGCATTCAACAGTCAGTCACTTTTTTTATTTTACTACCCTCCACTTTGTATGACATCTATGCATACACATATTCTACGGTTCTACCTCCTTGTTTTTTGTAACTGTTACTTCATCCACTAACAATAGCCGCGATGGTGTAGCAGTTAGCATTGTCACATCACAGCAAGAGGTTCTCCCGTTTGATTCTCAGCTGGAGCGCCTTCTGTGTGGAGTCTGCATGTCTTTCCCATAGTCAAGTGACACATAACGACATGCAGGTAGGTGCGTGCATGAATGGGTGCGCCTTCTTTGAAGGTTGGGCGTCGGGCTGGCAACTTAGCACTGTAAAAATTCACTGCTAATCATTAGAGGACCAGAGTTCCACTGTGACGACCCCTAACTGGGAAAAGACGAAAGACATTACTTACTTCATCCACTAACAGCTTCCTTTCTTCCCATACCAGGCTACTAGAATCAGTATATTATGCAGTGGTATCCCAGCTCTTCTCCTTCACATGGCTTCTGGACAGGTCCGAGCACTCTAACTGCTCTCTGGACTGTAACAGATGACCTATTACTTAACATGGACAAAGTTAACCAAACAGGTGCTCTTTTCATAGTGCTCACTATAGCCTTCAATCCTGTTGAACACGCCAACCTCTATAACTATTTAATGGAAGATTGTATTAGTCCTAAGGCCTCCACTTGGTTCAAAAATGTACTAATTAGTAAGCTCTTTAGACTTAGAATTGGATCCTTTATCTTGGCAGATGCTCTGCTATACAAAGGAATTCAACAAGGATCCAGTCTTCCCCCACTTATTTTCTCCCATCTTCATTAAAAAAAACACCTAATCGATTTGCCTTATGTCTTTCTGATTTTGTATGTTGATGACATGCAAATATTCAGGTCCAGTCCCTCACTTTCTGATATTCAAAACCAACTACAAAATATCTGTCACATCATTAACAACTGGATTAATAACAGCAAACTACTGCTGAACTCAGTTAAAACCAAACACATGATATGCAGGACACATTAAATCTTTCCAAAGCTCACAACTGCTTAAACATTAAAAAGCATAACAACAATCCATTCAAAACAACATCATTATTTAAATAACAATGTATTTGAATAGATCAAAACTTAACTTTCAAATTCACTTTCATAAAAAAAAAATATATATATATATATACATATTATATATATATATATATACATATATATATATTATCTATATATATATATATATATATATATATATATATATATATATATACTTTATCTCTCCTCTCTATCAAGATCAGTCATAGGCAAAGGGATCTTTCTTTCTTGTGAAAATCAGATATGCCCCTGGATTCAGCAAGCTCTGCATGGTGTGCTGGAATAGTGCAAGAGCTGTTGCACGCAATATGGCCGACAAGCGATCCTGGAACGAGATCCCGGCACGTGCATGAACGCTCCTACACTATCCCTGCATGAACACAGCTCCTATATGCTAATTACCCCATTTGCAGGTGAAAACCATGCAAATGAGGTGAATTAGGGATCCAGGAAGCAGGCAGGCATCTGTGCAGGAATAGTGTAACCTGCAGAAATGTATTCGGCTACTAACCAAATACATTTCTGCATATTACAAAATGGAGGCATGACAGCTCCAAAGAAAGCATGTATTCAATGTAGCAGGCATGCCAATGGCCAAATATATGGCCATTGGCATGATAAATAGTTGCAAAATTATAAAAAAAATACATTTTATTTTTTTTGGCCAATTTTGGCTGTGTTAGCGTAGGGCAGTGGTGCTCAAATGGGATCAGATGGAAAATAAGGAAAAAAGTTGTAAATAAGCTTTTAAACCAAAATCAGCATTCTGCCATAATAGTCAATGGCATGCATAAGACAATAATACCATGGAATAGTGGTTGCTAATAGGGAAGGCTGAGTGCCAGTTTTGTAACCATGCATTAGCAGTCCGTTTTATGCAAATGAGGGGATTGATAATGAATCACAGAATTCCCCTCATTGTTAGCTTGCACCCAACTGTGTAGGTGCAGCAACACCATGGTATAAGCATAAGAGGTAGATGACCTCATAAGGGGGAGTGTCATGCATGCTGTAAGCTTATTGGAGCTCTTTGGCCCATGTTTGCCCTGAGCTAAGCACAGCTAAGGAAGTGGGGGAGGGGGGGGTCTGAGGCTGCCTAGCAGTATTTGCATTGCCAAAATGGGTGTGCACGCCGCTCACCTGGTTTTAAAACAAACAAGCAAAAAAAAAAAGAGGAAATAGTAGCTCTGTTCACATCTGAGCACTGGTTATGCGGGACGCATCTCGGGGCTTAAATGGAAAGGCAATGGGAAGGGAAAACAGCAGTAGGAAGGTAATCAAGGAGAACTAGCATTGGTGGCAGGTGAAATGTATCAGGATCAGCCAAGTACACAGGCAGCAGCCCAGCACACTACTATAAACTATGTAAACACTTTTCTCTCTGTTTTTTCCCACAAATTCTACACCACTGGTGTACACAGATGGGGAAATTTTACCTGACAAAACTAACAATATGTGGAAGAGGCTGAGGGTGGTGAGGATGAGAATGCTGATGACCAACCCACAGTGAGGAGGAGGAGAAGAGTGTACAGACCCAGGGTAACCTACCAGGGGCTACATGAGCTGGAGATAGTGGAGTGCTCTAGGGTGGACAGGGATATTTTACAGCAAATTGTTGAGCTGTGCCGGCCACACCTCACACACAGAACCAACAAAGGTGAACCCATCCCAGTGGATACCAAGGTATGTGCAGGGTTAGGAATACTAGCCACAGGTACCTTCCAAAGGCCAACTGGTGATATCATGGGAATCTCACAGGTATCATCATCCAGGGTACTCCACCAGTTCCTGGATGCCATGTCAGCACATGCACATGAGCACATATATTTCCTCAACACCCATGAGACATTGACCAGCAATATGCTTCTCTTCCACCAAATAGCGGAATACCCTGAGGTAGTGGGTTCTATGAACTGCATGCACAAACACATCAAAGCACCACCCAGCAAGCAGGGTAGGGTCTACATAAACCACAAGGGCTTCCCCTCTATCAACTGCCAGGCCGTGTGCGATGCCCAGGGCATTATAATGAATGTGTGTGCTGGCAGACCTGAAAGGTAATGCGACTCCCACATCTGGCATATGACACAGCTGTACCAGAGATTTGCCAGTGGGGACATCCCATATGGAGCCGTGGCTGATGACACCCATCAGAAATGCACACACACCCGAACAAGACCTCCATAATGAGGCACACGCATGAATCAGAATCATAATAGAGCATGTGTTTGGGATGCTCAAGTCACGTTTCTGGTGCTTGGATATATCCGGTGGAGCCTTGCAGTACTCTCCAGCTACATGTACACAAATTTTCATTGCATGTGCCATGCTACACAATATGATCCTGCAGAAACAGCTGCAGCAGGAACAGCATGGGGCAGGGCCACACAGCCCCCCCACCATTGCCAAGGCCAGTACAGGCACAGAGTACCTCGGAGGAGAAACAACCTGAGCCTGCCCATGTAGGCAAAAGGATGCATGCACAGTATGCCCAGGCTTTGGCAAAGAGACAACGCATAGCACATACAATGACATGGTAGGAACCCAGGGAATGACACCTCTCTCTGACTCGTACATACAGTAAAAGGGATGCCAAACATGATACTACCTGTGCTTTACCATGTATAGGGAGTGTACTATGTGCATCCGACATAGTCAGCCCTCCAACACCATCCTCAGTACTGGCACAGCCACAAAGTAAGTCACTCTTCCTAGCAATTGCTGAATGGAGTAGTATGTTCTGCTAGTTGTAGCTAAGGTATGAATGTGAGCATGCAAGGGAATTGGATGGCTGAATGGGATGGCAGCAGATAGTGGACACCTATATGGGCAGCATGAAATCCATAACAAATACTGGTGTCAACAAAGTAGGCAGTACTAGGCAAGGTGACAAATCCTACTGCAGTACATGTGGTGGCCCAAATGTGTGTCCATAGGACACACACATGCATGTCAGTGAGGCTCACATACCCAATTACAACCTCAGCCAGCAGGACAGGTGTAGATGACCATAAAGAAAGGCTGTGCTAAGGCCTCCAATTAATGGCAATGGAAATAGCCCCCCTCCAGACCTACACAGACAGACTACACAGGTCAGGCAGTTGTATGTTAGTTCTACAGGGTAAGAAGTCTGAAACTGAAATGTAGGTCAATAAAACCTAAGATCTGTACTCTAATGATATGCTTCTAGTCTGCATGATAGGTCAGAATTCAAAATGAAATTGAAGCCAACAGAGTACCTGAAATACCAGTACAGTCATAGCAAATGTCTACAGTTGTCAGGTGTGCCCCCCCCCCCCCACAATCCTATGTAGAAATGCAGTAACATGTATGTGTGGATTTAATAACAGTGGAGCACAGATT
The DNA here is from genome assembly GCF_019279795.1 of Protopterus annectens. NCBI lineage: Eukaryota > Metazoa > Chordata > Ceratodontiformes > Protopteridae > Protopterus > Protopterus annectens. The sequence continues at coordinate 1,086,660,982 of NC_056730.1, read as the reverse complement.
ACCTGAGCTGGTCCAATTTACAGGATAGAGTGTTGCATGTGTACAATACGCAGGGTTCTGTGTGTTAGGTTGTTGTTGTGTTGTATATTTTGTGTAAGTGGTCAGCATGTAGGCATGGAGAGTTGTGTCCCAGTGGCCTATGGCCATTACTGTCGATGACAGGGCCATGTTCTGACAACTGCAGTGCCAACCACAATCCATCCTAGCAAGACCCAATTCAGCAGTCATCCATACTCGTTGTTCAGATGTCAGTAACTGTCACCATCTGAAAGATGGACATGCCATGAATGTGGGCCCAGACATACAGGCAATGCACAGGTGGAAGTAGCCTAGAGAGAGTACATGAAATGTAACTGTCAACTGCACACACCTTTGGAATTGTACATACAGGTTAGCAGCATATTAGTTGTCTGTGTAGTATGGAATACTGATGTAGTCTGGCCAATCACTGGCACACCACAAAAAGCACAGTTATGAAGTAATGAGAGACTGCCTATGTCCCCACACAAGGCAGCATAAGGGGAATGTCCCAGGTATATCTGTGAGTCAGCTGCAAGAAGCTTCCACATCACACATGCACTCAACTCACCCCACCATCAGCCACAGGTTTATCACAGGTTATATCCCTGCTGTTGGGAATGAGTACAGTATGACCCCCACTTCTATATGGGAATACCCACAGAATGCAGCATGCTGAAGAGGTGTCCCATGCAGGTGTATCCCTAGCTGTAAGCAGCCCCATGCCAGCATCCAGACCAATGGATTAATATGGACAGGAACTATTGCCATTAACACCTCACACACTTACCCTGTCACCCCAGGGGACTCCAGTGGCTTGCAGCCTGGGACTCTAGGAGTGACAGAATGCACTGGCCTGCTACAGATGGCCTGCATCACTACCAAATGCCCTACAGCCCTCTGTCAAAGGCCTGTGCCTCACCCATACTGCCAATGTATGTTATCTCATGGGGTCCCAACTAACAACATAACACAGTCCACAGAACACAAATGCAAGGCCATGTTGACAAATCCCAGTAGCATGCCCACCATGTTCTACTGCATGAACTGTGGCCCAACCCCTAAATAATGCTGGCATGAAGGGACAACTATAGGGATACTTCACAGATATCACTTGCATAATGTTAGGAAGAGGAGAGAATAACAGAGTGGGGGGTGTAGAAGCATTGACGCCATAGAGTGTGTGAAGTCTGAAACTCTGATGTGTGCTCATACTACCCCTGCCTGCAAACCCAGTAATGGGTGGCAACAAACCTGCTTGTAAACCATAATGTGAAGGGGAACTGACCAGATATATGAGCCCTGCCTCTGAGTAACCTGGGTGAATCTGTACAGCTGAGAGGTATGGCCACAGCAGGATATGGCCATTCTGTTATGTCGATAGATGTACAAGCAGGGGATCCTCAGCCACCACAGTACCAAGGTGCTGGACCATTTACACAGACCCATCAGCAAGTGTCTGTAGCTACTACTCCAGAATGGTATAAGTGTGCAAGAATATGTAGGCTGCAGACCACAGTAAGACACCGTAACAGGAACAGGCAAGCAAAAGCTGAGGGTAATGCTACTGAATGCTAGAAGTCTTAATCTCAAAATGCACTCACTCGAGGCACTCCTTAAAATGGAGAACATTGATATCTGTGCAGTGACTGAGACCTGGTTCAAGGCTCCAGAGAGCACCACTGCACTACCAGGCTATAACTCATACCACACTTTTCGGACATGTAGCCTGGACCAAAACACCAAAAGCGGAGGTGTGTCCATATTCATTAAGGATATCCACAACTCCAGGCTAGTTGCTCAGCATAATGCACCCAAGGTTATGCAAGTGCAACTAACTCTGGGCAAAATTGCAATCCAAATTTTAGCTTGCTATAGTTCCCCCATCATGCCTCAGGATTCCCACTCCTCTTTTCTTGATATGCTGGAAATTATTAGGGTTCAACCAAACACCCTAATAATGGGCGACTTCAACTACCCCACCATTAACTGGGAAAACTACTCATGTACCAACTCCTTAGCTCAACGCTTTCTGGAATTCATAAACTCCAATGCCCTGGATCAACTTATCCACACCCCCACCAGGGGCTACAATATCCTAGACCTAGTCATTACCAATATGAGTGACCAGTGTTCCACACCTGAAGTCAGCTCCTCGTTGGTCCGATCCGACCATAAGCTAATCACCCTTGATATCCACATCCCACCCCCACCCCCCATTAAGGAAACCATGGTAAAAAATTTCAAAGCCAACTTCATGCTTCTTAAAACAGAAGTGGTGAACTTCATGACACCCATACAGCTGGACAATACAGTTACAACTGCTGAATCCTACACAAATGTACTCTATAAGCACTTAAACGAGTGCATGGATTCTGCTATCCCAAACAGAACCAAGACGCTATCCTCCAAAAAAAGGAAGCCAATCTGGTAGTCCCCTGCCATAAATAACTGTACAACAGAAGGAAGAAACTGTTGCAAAAGAGAGTAAAATACCATGAGTGGAGGAGCTCCCTGGTCAGCCTCAGTAAGAAGCTGAGATCCCTTAAAAGATCCTCCAAAACTAGCTACGAAAAAAAAGTTGACACTAATTATAAGGAAAACCACAAAGCATTCTATAGCTATGTCAAGAATCTTGATGGCAACACCCAGATCTGCTCTGAGTTACAGCACAACGGCATGAAAATTACAGAACCAACTGATATTGCCAACATCCTGGCAGATAGGTTTAGTGCTAACTTCTCCCCCCTTCACCCCCTAAAGGGCCCATATCTATACAGGAAGAATGCAGAGTCCCTGTAATCACAACTACGCAGTTAAAAGCTGCACTCTGTAAAGCCAAAAGCACAGTATCCATGGGACTGAACAACATCCCAGGCTGCGTTTTACATAAACTTCAGAACGAACTGGCTCCCCACTTAAGCACCATGTTCAATAATAGCCTCACATCAGGCTTTGTGCCCACTGAATGGTGCACAGCAACATTTATCCCACTCCACAAAGGGGGAGCCACCACTGATCCCAGGAACTATCGACCTATTAGCCTGATGAGCCTGGTCTGCAAGGCGATGGAACGTATCATGATGGAACTCATAAACAAAGACATTGGTAACCTCCAAACTCTGGATCCCACCCAGTTCAGGTTTGTGAAAGGCAGATCATGCCTCCAGAACCTGATTTACTTCTTTGAAGCAGTCACCAAAGCCATAAATGAGTGTAACGTGGTTCACACAGCCTATCTTGACCTCGCCAAGGCTTTTGACACCATCCCCCATTCTGGAATTATAGCTAAACTCACTAAACTAGGTATAAATTCCTACGTCACAAGATGGGTTGCCAACTAGCTCACTGACAGAACCCACATTGTAAAAGTTGCAGACTCCAAATCTGACTACAAAGCAGTGACAATTGGAATACCACAAGGTTCCATCCTGGGACCTCTCCTGTTTGGTATCTACTTCTCTGAAGTACAGACTAACACAAAAGGCCTCTGGCTAACGAAGTTCGCAGATGACTGCAAACATGGAGCCATAGTCAAGTCCCCAAATGATGTGGACATCCTACAGAAGGGCCTCACTAAGACAGATGCCTGGTGTCAGAGCCATAGCCGCAAGCTCAATGCCAAAAAGTGCAGTGTCATCCCCTTTGGTAAAAACTCTGTACCCATGAATTACCACATAGGCAGCAATCTACTTAACACCAAATGTGTGATAACAGACCTTGGGACCCAGGTGGACAGTAGTCTCTCCTTTGATAGTCACATCACCACAGTAGTCAGGAAGTCTTTCTACGTGGCACACCTCATCATAAAATGGTTCTCATCCAGGAAAAAAGAGGTCATTGTTCCCCTCTACTTGACACTCATTAGACTCATTATAGAGTACAATGCCCCTTTTGGAATGTACCTCACAAGACATCTGCAGCAGCTAGAAAGGCCACAGAAGTACCTCACAAAGAGGATTACTGGCCTCAAACAAATGCCCTACACTGACCATTTCAAAAAACTCCAGCTTTACTCTGTAGCATATCACCTACTCTGAGGTGATCTCTGCCTAACATATAAAGCTATGTCAAACCCAGAGCTGTTGGACATGCTACACCTAAAGAAATCCCAATCCCTCTAAGCTCTAGGGACCTAAACCTTGTCACCAGAATAAACAGGACATGCTAGAGGGATAGATTCCTGTCCCAGAGACTTCCCATACTCTGGAACAGGCTACCCATCTATGTCAAGCAAAGTTCTTCATTAGCACTCTTCAAGAAAAATCTTGATGAGTGGATGGGAAATAGGAAATACCCCCCGGGGATAACATCTGTATCTCTGCTTGACAGTGGCACAGGAAAATAACTTTCTTGGGTGGCGTAAGCCAGGGAACCTTGTTGTCTAGGCTTATGTAGGCCCTTGGGCTGATAGCCTAGTACCTACCTATGAACCTATGAATCTAATACTGAACACAGCTGCATTCATCTTGCATTTCCCAGGAAATAACTGTGAGCAAATAAGTATATCTGTCAGTAGTTAATGACATAATACATCACAGTGTAAAACAGTACATATGTCTGAATATCTCTGATAACACCAACCATGTAACACAAGCAGCACAGACAAAATAATTACAGTATCCCACTATCTTTTGTCCATTGTGACTCCATATTGTCAACCTATTTACAGATATCCTGCAGAAACAGGTTGCTAGCTGTAGGTGTAGAACACAAAATCCTGCACTGGAGTACAACCTACCTGGAATGAATTCACACATTCAATACAAAAACGTCATACTGGGCAGGCTCCTACACTTAGAGAAATGAAGTCCATGTCTGACAACAAAATACAAAAGATCATACTGGTCATGCTCCAACAAACAGAGAAATGAATCCCATGTCTGGCAACAACAGTGGACTATACATATCTGTATAGTCCACTGTTGTTGTCAGACAACAGTGGACTATACATATCTGTCAGTCACAGATGTCTGTGCACACACACCACATTGCACACCATTCATGCTTTGCACACACATTGGATAGGAATACTCACACATAGCCAAGGCCAACACACTATAATAGGACAAACATACACACACAGAGATGTGGGGAAGAGAAAGGCAGACAGTGACAAAGAGATTGCCATCATGAGGCCTGTCCCACTCACCACACATCCAATTGGCCAATATCATATGATGTGCTGATGTCAATCACTGTAGACATTTGCTTTTGGTAGCCCTCAGCCCTATAGTGGCTGTGGTGCTTATGTATGTAACATGATAGTACAAATCAGTATTCATCTAGCATTTGTATACCCAGTCCTGTGTGTGACTGAGTGTTGTGTGTGTGTGTTTCCAAAGGAATGGTTTATGGCTCATTCACACACACATTGCATTTCCCATAGCCCATGTTAGCACTCATGCTGATGTCAGTCACCTTGAAATAACCCTCTGGCCATTTCTCATCCCCATAATCTCTGTGGCGCATTCGATAACTGCGTAATGCTATAGTGTAACATACTAATTAGGTAGGAGTTCTAATCCCAGACATGGCAACTGTGAAACTGTGTGTGTGTGTGTGTGTGTGTGTGTGTGTGTGTGTGTGTGTGTGTGTGTGTGTGTGTGTGTGTGTGTGTGTGTGTGTGTGTGTGTGTGTGTGTGTGTGTATGTTTCTGTCATCAGTATCCTGTGTGGAGGCTGCTGTGATTGTGTAATAACAGGATGTATTGTGGGGTGGGTTTTGCTAAATTATTATACTGAGGACCTAGTATATGTCACAATGTCCACCTTACAAGGACAACAGATATCAAACACCAGAGATGCTAGTGTAGACAATCCATAGCCTTACATGTGACATTACGGATTTGTGAACAATACAGGCAACCCTTGAATTACTCAGAGAACACTCTCCACCAATGTCTCATACACAAACACACTTGGCTAGGCAACACACACTATTTTGGTAGTTCCCTGCATATTGCCTCACAGATAGTAACCGCGGTGTGATTGCAGTGGATTACATGCCTATTGACCACAACAGTGCCACTGACATCAGAAAGTACTGTGACGTGTTACATCTCCTGACTGTGTGTTATCCAACAAGTAAAAGGACATGGCACACTGTTCCAGCTCTACGGTAGGCAAATGAAAGCTTACAGTGTTCCTTTTGCTATGTTCCCCACTGGGTACCTGCAGCAACTGTAGAGTCTGCAAATGTAACCCACAAAGGGAATACCATGCCTTATACACATGCCCTGTATGGACAGATGCCACTAACTCCACTGAATACTTGTATCATGCTGTCAATGTAGGTGCAAGCACGACCTCAGTTCCATAGCCAGGTCTCCCAAAATGAGGTCAAGAATACTACATCAGAAGATAACAATCTGTACATGCAACATGCCCCAGAGACCTCAAGTACACTGCCATACATCAAGGAACATGCGTGAGGGACATGTGCACAACCCAGATGCTGTCCATGCTATGGAATATATATATCATATACATGGGAGGCAGTGCACATCCCTGGCTACCCACAATAGTAACCCAGATGAGTGGATGGTGAATGCAATACCCACCTGTGTGGACCACTCCAGAGACTACACCCGTGAGCCACACTGGAGACCATTGTCATGTGGCCTGATGCCAATGTATTCCCTTTGCCTAGCCTTGTATAGCCTTCAGCCCCATTCACCTACTCACACCTGTGAAGCAATGAACCTATGCATCTCAGTGCGGGCAAGTGTGTGTGTATGTGTGTGTGTGTGTGTGTGTGTGTGTGTGTGTGTGTGTGTGTGTGTGTGTGTGTGTGTGAAGATTAATTATTTTGAAGCCAATCACAATCACTACACCTCCCATTGCCCTACTTTAGCATGCCTGCTGATGTCATTCACCTTGAAAAAACCCTTTGGCCATGTATCAGCCATATAAGCTCTGTGGCACTTGTGATAACTGTATACTACTGTAGTGTAGCAAACTAGTTAGGTAGGAGTTCTAATCCTGATCCTACCAACTATGATAATATGTGTGTTTCCCTGAGAGAGTGTGTGTGTGTGTGTGTGTGTGTGTGTGTGTGTGTGTGTGTGTGTGTGTGTGTGTGTGTCTCCATTGATAC